>NC_053490.1:36575156-36662656 GCF_905171775.1 Rana temporaria
CCATGTCAAAAGAATAAAATATATATCTACATATAGAAGGACAATACAACCTTCTGAAAAGCCTTCAATGGCTTGAGAATTTTATTCATTTCACAGAAAAACTCGATAAAACTTAAACGCTTTCATTCGCCTCGGGGCCATTTTGTCGATTACATCATGTGACTGTTGGCACTACGAAGCTTGGCACCTAACACATCTCTGGCTACAAATGAGCCGATAGCCTGAGTGTGCACATGGCTGGCAGGTAGACTTTTAGGATGGTCTGCGTTACCTGTGCTCCTGATACAGGGCCAAAAGGATTAGGTGGTCTCATTACAGGTTGGTTGTATATTAATGCTTGTTGTTGTATTACTGGTACAGATCCCATCTGAGGAGGCTGTGAAAAAAAAAAAAAAAAAAATGAACACAAAAATATTTTTCATACATATCAGATCCATCTCTGCCAAGCTTATTCTTAATCACGTTTTAACATATGCTCGCCTTTAATTAAAGTAGCTAAATGTTCATTCATAACTAATGAATGAATGTCGGTTCCTGATGTATTTTGGTAAGGTCACTGCAATATCCCGATTCATTTTGGCAAAAAAAAAAAAAATAGATGGGTGTAGAACACCATCAGGCAAATCACATCTCATTACTGATCCGCCCTGTGTGAAAGGGCCCTAAACCTAACAAAGGTTTTCTCCCCTTCATGACCAGAGAATTTTTTAGCTATTCTGCACTGTTACTACAACTGGCAATTGAGCAGTCATGCAATACTGAACACAAAATGTCAATTTTATCACACAACTAAAGTATTCTTTTGGTGGTATTTGATCACCACTGTTCTTTATTTTTTTTTATTATATGAACAAACAAAAGACAATTTTGTTTAAAAAAAAAAACACTACATTTTCTACTTTGTTATAAAAAAAAATAATAAAAAAAAGTTTCTTAAATTTAGGCAAAAAATTTATTCTGCTACGTCTTTGGAAGAAAAAAAACAATAAGCATATATTAATTGGTTTGTGCAAAAGTTATAGCGTTTACAAACTATGGTATATATACTGGAATTTACTACAGACTGACTGTATACTGGTAATGGCGGTGATTAGAGACCTAAAGTGTGACTGCAATAGGGTGGCACACAAACTAGTGCCAACAGACACTATCTGGGAGGTGCACTGACATTAATAGTGACACCAATAGTGATCAGCTCATTATATCACTGTAATAAGGACCCTGGCTGGAAAGGGGTTAACACAGGGTTTGACAAATTTGCTTGGAATCTAGGAGCCAGCTAAAAAAGTTAGGAGCCAGAAAACGCACCCCGTCCCGACGAGCTTGCGCGCAGAAGCGAACGCATACGTGAGCAGCGCCCGCATATGTAAACGGTGTTCAAACCACACATGTGAGGTATCGCTGCGATTGGTAGAGCGAGAGCAATAATTCTAGCCCTAGACCTCCTCTGTAACTCAAAACATGCAACCTGTAGATTTTTTTTTAAACGTCGCCTATGAAGATTTTAAAGGGTAAAAGTTTGTCGGCATTCCACGAGCGGACGCAATTTTGAAGCGTGACATGTTGGGTATGAATTTACTCGGTGTAACATTATCTTTCATAATATTAAAAAAAAAGGGGATAACTTTACTGTTGTCTTATTTTATTAAAAAAAGTGTAATTTTTTTCCCAAAAAAAGTGCGCTTGTAAGACCGCTGCGCAAATACGGCGTGACAGAAAGTATTGCAACGATCGCCATTTTATTCTCTAGGGTGTTAGGAAAAAATATATATATAATGTTTGGGGGTTCTAATTAGAGGGAAGAAGATGGCAGTGAAAAATTACATTAGAATTGCTGTTTAACTTGTAATGCCTAACTTGTAATACCAACGGCCACCACCAGATGGCGCCAGCTGACACATCTGGTGGTATTACAAGTTATTACCAACGGCTCACCACCAGATGGCACCAGCTCACAAAAAAAAAAAATATATATATTTTTTTGCCCACCTTCCAAGCCAAGTCGCCAGGACACCATTTCTAGTCGCCATGGCGACCTGGTGCCCGGGATTTGTCGAGCCCTGGGTTAACATCTAGGGGCAATCAAGGGGTTAACGTTGTGCCTAACCACTGTGTGTATGTGTGCTGCTTTCCCTTTACATCTGTTTTTTTTTCTCCCTGCTTTGCAGGGAGAAGAAACCGCCAGATCGCTGTTCACAGTAAACAGAGTTTTGCGTTTTTGTAAACACAGAACTCTGTGTGTGATTGGCCACAGCTGACTTCAGCGAACATGAAATCAGCTACCAAACGTATGCCGTGTCCAATCAAAGCACAGATTGTCAGGGGGGTGTGGAGGAGCGCACATGCATGGATTTCCTCTGTACTCCCATTTCCTCCCACACTCCAAAGACATGCTTGAAGGTTAATTGGCTCCGGTCTAAACTGGGTCTCGTATGTGTATGCATGTATGAGAGTTAGGGGACCTTATACTGTAAGCTCCTTGATGGCAGAGACTGATGTAAATGTACAATGTGCATAGCACTGTAAATGGTCAGAGCTTTATAAATACATTTTGTCATGTTACCATCAAAAATGTAAATGTATTTTATGTGATAGACCAGTGGTCTCCAAACTGCGGCCTGGGGGCCAGATGTAGCCCTTTGCTTGATTTTATCCGGCCCTTGGGGTGCCTTTTTATTTATTGGCACCAATGACGGGGCAAAATTCGTCCCAACGACGGGGCAAAATTCGTCCCAACGACGGGGCAAAATTCGTCCCAACGACGGGGCAAAATTCGTCCCAACGACGGGGCAAAATTCGTCCCAACGACGGGGCAAAATTCGTCCCAACGACGGGGCAAAATTCGTCCCAACGACGGGGCAAAATCCGTCCCAACGACGGGGCAAAATCCGTCCCAACGACGGGGCAAAATCCGTCCCAACGACGGGGCAAAATCCGTCCCAACGACGGGGCAAAATCCGTCCCAACGACGGGGCAAAATTCGTCCCAACGACGGGGCAAAATTCGTCCCAACGACGGGGCAAAATTCGTCCCAACGACGGGGCAAAATTCGTCCCAACGACGGGGCAAAATTCGTCCCAACGACGGGGCAAAATTCGTCCCAACGACGGGGCAAAATTCGTCCCAACGACGGGGCAAAATTCGTCCCAACGACGGGGCAAAATTCGTCCCAACGACGGGGCAAAATTCGTCCCAACGACGGGGCAAAATTCGTCCCAACGACGGGGCAAAATTCGTCCCAACGACGGGGCAAAATTCGTCCCAACGACGGGGCAAAATTCGTCCCAACGACGGGGCAAAATTCCTCCCAGTGACACCAATAATGGGGTCCAATGACACCAATAATGGGGTATTTTGTACTCCTGATGGACACAGTCCGGCCCCCTTAAAGTCTGGAGGACATTAATCTGGCCCTTTGTTTAGAACATTTGGAGACCCCTGTGATAGACCAAGACAACACGGTACATAATTGTGAAGTGGAAGAAAAAAAATACTCATTGTAAAATGAAAGGATACCACTGCAATATGAACAAAAAGTTTGAACGGGAATCTCATCCTACCATTCCAAATGCAGATATTCCTGTAGGCGTTGTGGCTGGATAGGCCATGATTGGCGGTGCCTGTTGTAACAAGAAAAATGACAGATCAGTTTTTACACATAACCATCATACATGAAAGCATTCAGTATGTCAAACCAATGGCCATGCAGATTGGCAAAGTGTGTGTGATTGATCCAAAGCAACAGGCTACCCGGATTCCTAGAGGTAACACCATTAAATATTTCTGCAAGTCCACCAAAAAGTCTGTCCTCACCAGCATTTATAAATTAATATTTCCAAAGCAAAACACAAAAGCAGAACCAACCAATCACCTGCAACCCAAAAAAAATAAAAAAGCTGCAGCACCTCAATCTATGAAGGAAACCTACAGGCGGCATGTACTGCCAGTGATTTTTGTTACACATTATACAAAGACTCGCTGTGTGAAAAGCGGCAGTCCAAGACTTCGCTGCGGGGAAAGGTCACATTCTATAAAACAATGTTATGCTTGTACAGAACACAAAGTTATGTCACCGACTGTAAAAAGCCGTACAGGATTGTGGGCTACTACAAGCAAGAGCCTCTCTTACAAAACAAAAGCTCAATACATCCAAAGGCTGATTTCCTCCAAATTCTCAAGTTAAAGGGACAGTCTGTCTTATAGCGCATATCCAGGAAAAACAAACAAAATAAAGTATTCAGTACATCTCTGCATTATAAGTTCATTCCCCCCCCCATGTTTATTTTTTCTTAAACACGGCAAAAAAATGACTGTTAACCGCTTGCTGTCTGCCCTATTTCAGGTTTTTTCTTATACAAGGCAGCAGCTGTTCACCGGATCAAGTATATATACATAATTCCGTAGATCCACCTGCAGGGGGACGAGCATGCTCGTGCAGCTGCCAGTGCCCTCTCCTCTGCTGTGATAATTTACAGCAGAAGCCAATATGCGTGTACCAGGCACTTGTAGCTAGATTCAGATACAGTTACGCCGGCGTATCCGTAAATATGCCGTCGTAACTCTGAATCTACGCCGTCGTAAATTTAAGCGTATTCTGGAAACCAGATACGCTTAAATTAGGCTAAGATACGAGCGGCGTAAGTCTCCTACGCCGTCGTATCTTAGGGTGCATATTTACGCTGGCCGCTAGGTGGCGCTTCCGTTGAGTTCGGCATAGAATATGCAAATGAGCTAGAAACGTACGTGCGCCCGGCGCATTTTTTTACGTCGTTTGCTTAAGTTAGTCGAACAAATAGCTGGCCTAGCCAATGTTAAGTATGGCCGTCGTTCCCGCGTCGAAATTTGAAAATTTTATGTCGTTTGCGTAAGTCGTCCGTGAATGGGGCTGGACGTAATTAACGTTCACGTCGAAACCAATACGTCCTTGCGGCGTACTTTGGAGCAATGCACACTGGGATATGTCCACGGACGGCGCATGCGCCGTTCCTTAAAAATGTCAATCACGTCGGGTCACCAGTTATTAACATAAAACACGCCCCCCTGTTTCACATTCGAATTAGGCGTGCTTAGGCCGGCCCATTTACGCTACGACGCCGTAACTTAGGAGGCAAGTGCTTTGTGAATACAGCACTTGCCTCTCTGACTTACGGCGGTGTAGCATAAATACGCTACACCGACTCACCAATACGCCGCCATACCTTAATCCACCTATTGATGTTTTCAGGCACCCGTAGATCATTGGCAATACACAGAGAACGGAGATATGCCTATGTAAAGGCATATCTTGGTTCTGACTGGGGAAGGAATGGATTCGGTCTTCCTGCAAAGCAAGGACTAGAATCCATTACTTCCCCTAGTAAAAGCAGAACACAGTTAACACACAAACACTGGCTAGGCACACAGGTAACCGTTTGTACGCTCTAGAGCAGGGATATGCAATCAGCGGACCTCCAGCTGTTGCAAAACTTCAAGTCCCATCATGCTTCTGCCTCTCGGTGTCATGCTTGTGGCTGTCAGAGTCTAGTTATGTCTCATGGGACTTGCAGTTCTGCAACAGCAGGAGGACCACTAATTGCATATCCTTGCTCTAGAGGTTTGCCTCTTCCCAGCCAGTGTCATTAGTACAGTGACAGTGCATATTTTTAGCACTGATCACTGTATTAGTGTCACTGGTTCCCACAAAGTATCAAAAAAGTGTCAGGCTGGGTTCACATCTATGCAAATTGGATGTGGCAAACAATCTTAGGCTGGATTCACACCTCCGGTGCGTCTTTGGCTCCATTTCAGGGCCAAGCACAGGCAAAAATTCGCCCCCCGATTCGTCCCTGAAACGGAGAACAGGGACGCACTGGACCCCTGCTGCTCCGTATCGGTGTGAACCCAGCCTGAGATTGTATGCCACAGTATCACAGTCCTGATATGAGTTGTTGGACGCAGCCATTACTTACGCCCTCTACGTGTTAGAGACTTCAAGGAGGTGTGAATTACTGGGCGTGCCGCAATTCATACTGGGAAATGTAGTTCTTACATGAACGAGTGCCGCAAACCAGGAAGTGAATGAGAGAACAGAAACTAGAACACCGGAGGTGATATAGATGAAGGAATTTAATAGGTATTTACTTATTTTTTAACAGAATCATTACACTATTCCGTCTGTCTACCTTGCAGACATTAATTTTAGCCAAAAATAAATTTCCTTTACAACTTCTTTAATCATCATCTATACAAACTCAACTTACTCTTTCCTTCCCACCTCCCTCTTCCATAAATTAAAAAAAAATATTCTATATCTCACCATTTTGCTTTTTGTACAACAAGGCCGCACTTCCAGGTTTCTGGCCTAGGCTGGGCCCAGTTGCCTGAGACTGCCATCACAGGTGTCCCAGGAGACCGTGCATGTTACTAAACCACAAGTTTAGCGTCCCTGGAAACCCAAATGGCTTGGTGTGCAAGCTCAGGGGACCTAGCACTACTACATATCCAAAGCTGGTGTTCCTGGCATATACAGTTTGGAACGCTTTCACCTTGTACACAGGATGTGCCCGTCACAGGCTAGTGCACGAGATATGCAAATCACCTGTCACAGGCTAGTGCACGAGATATGCAAATCACCTGTCACAGGCTAGTGCACAAGATATGTAAATCACCTGTCACAGGCTAGTGCACGAGATATGTAAATCACCTGTCACAGGCTAGTGCACAAGATATGTAAATCACCTGTCACAGGCTAGTGCACGAGATATGTAAATCACCTGATATGTAAATCACCTGCTCACAGGCTAGTGCACAAGATATGTAAATCACCTGTCACAGGCTAGTGCACGAGATATGTAAATCACCTGTCACAGGCTAGTGCACGAGATATGTAAATCACCTGTCACAGGCTAGTGCACGAGATATGTAAATCACCTGTCACAGGCTAGTGCACGAGATATGTAAATCACCTGTCACTCACAGCAAGGGGAGGATCCGACAAAGATTTCTCTGTTTGTCGGTTTTATCTCACTTTACAAAAGAAAAAGAAAAAGAGGATTGCTCAGAGCTGGATTAACTTTGTGACAAGACTGGGCAAAGATGACATCTTATACTCTACACCAGGGGTCCACAAACTACGGCCCTCCAGTTGTTCAGGAACTACAATTCCCATCCTGTCTGTGAATGTCAGAGTTTTACAATGCCTCATGGGACTTGTAGTTCCGCAACAGCCGGAAGGCCGTAGTTTGAAGATCCCTGCTCTACACTGTGCCAGCAAAACAATTAATAACACATTTGGGTTTACATCCACTATAATGGCAATAAAGCACAAGGTATGCCCAGCCCAGCCATGGCATCGATTGCTTGGAGATCACATCTGCATGAAAAGAAATGTGACTAGTAGCTACTCAAGCTCTTGACAAGTGAGGGGAAGCAAGCCAATGAACTATCAACATGCAGGAGATTTCAGAATTAGGAAAACCTCTTTACCCACTATGGTTCAATGAGCATTGGCTTGAGAACCAGTCCAGAAAATAGGTGAAAGATATTCCTCACCACCCGCCCCCGCCCATTTATTTTTATCTTTTGGCTGAACAGGGGATGATTAAGTTAAATAATAATAACAACAAAAAAAGTGTGATCACCACAGGGCCAATCAGCACTGTCTAGACAGAGGGTCAGGGGTCTGCAGCCTCATAGGACAATCAGAACAATGCAGCCTCCTACAAGCTTTACCAGACACTGATAGAAGTCACAAGTCTGCTATATACTGCTGATGAGAAAAGGTATTTAGCTGTTTAGATTTACTAAAATAATTGCATTTCCATGTTCTGTGTACTGTGGGAGACCAGATATAGTGAATGCAGAGTCCGGGGTTTAGTACCTGGACTTCTAGCAGACATAACTTGAAAAAAGGTCTGCCCAATTTCCAACTAACCAGTGGAGATTTTTTTGTTGTTTTGGGGGGCAGGAAACAATATGCCCCCCCCCCTACCCCTTGTCAGTAGCACTTATCCCATCACTGGTGGCTTCCCCTGCTTTCCACGGAAGCTTCAGTTTCCTCCCTTGTCCTCGGCAGCCAATCGGGAGTCTTCTCTTTTCAGCCAGTCTGAAAACTGGTTTCACACCCGCTTCCGATTTGCCGTATAGAGGATCAGTGTTTCAACAGTGAACATTAATGCACCTGGATGGGCTTCGTTTTGCATGCTCTACCACCCGAGCCCACCCCATTTTGAAGCCTATTAGAGCCTCTGCCTCTAATCAAGTGCTTATAAAAAAAAAAAAAAAACACCTGAGCATTTTTGCATCAAAGCCTACACAAGACAACTGTCAGCAATAGGAATCTCATTCTTCTCCTTACAGGCTGTTTACATCTCTACACTCAGGTGCTCGAAGATTGATGTTCAAAAAAAAAAAAAAAAAGTACACAAGCTTTTTTTTTTTTGAAGCATGCATTTTTGGTCCCACAGACTTCGTGGTCTGGCACGTTTTTTCATGCCTAAACAACTGACCTCCTCCTGCTTCTCATCCCATCTAGGAGCTTGAATCAGGGATGGACTGGCCATAGGGACTACAGGGAGTTTCCCGGTGGGCCGATGGCTCAGTGGGCCGTTTTTTTTAAAACAGAGATGCTGCTTGGAGGACTTTTTCTAACGCCCTGGCAGCACCCCAGTGTGAAAGCACTCAGGCTTTCACACTGGGACTGCAGCGGAAGCGTTTTTCAGTCGCTTTACAGGCGCTATTTTTAACCCAAAAGTGCCTAAAAACGCCTCAGTGTAAAAAGGGGTCCTACACTCACCCCTCTCTTTTACACTCACTCTCTTTTTCTTACACTCAACCCCTTTCCCTCAACCCTCCCTCTCATGATATACAATAATGGATGTAGGGGCCTTTTGGTGGGCGTGATTTTTCGGGGGGGGGGGGGGGGGTGGTTGGGGATAGCATTTTATTGAATTAAAGTGGGACGGTCTGGATGAAGTCCAGGGCCAAATTTTTGTCCCAGTCCAGCCCTGGCTTGAATGGGCATGTGCTTGCAAAACGCTTCACAAACACGCCTTACATAGGTGCTTACTAGGCGTTAGAAATGGGCTCGGGCGTTTTCATGATCCTAGTCCCAACCCACCTGTCCGATCCCGACAGGAAGCCGACACTGCACAGATTGGGAAATGCCTCACTGCCGGTGATTAGTGGTGCACAGTGTTGGCTTCCTGGCAGGATCGGGCAGGTAGGTTGGGACTAGGATCCTGAACATCACAAGCCCATCTCTACTAGGCGTGAATGCAGTTTGAAGGATAGGACCAGCTTGCTGGGAAGACTTTCCAATAAGCTGGAAATTTTACTTACAGGACAAGAAACCAAACAAGTCTGTACCTATTCCAATTCCACACAGTATATATTTCCTACACTAACAATTTTGAATATGGCCAAATTAGGTCAATGTCTTCGGCCTCCTTTTTTGCATGCAACAGTGAGGTGGTCAATTCCATGGCTGCAGCCGATTGGGATAGCAGCCTGCTGTCTTGTAACAGCTTCTTGCGGGTTTAGGCCAAGCTCAGATCAGCCTGAACCTTAGGCTCATCCTTAGCGGGTCTCCAAACGTGGCCCAACAATCTCCTTCTGAAGACACCATATGGCTATGTTTAACCACTTAACGCCCGCCGCACGCCTATTTACGTCCACAGAATGGCACGCACAGGCAGATGGGCGTATATATACGTCCCCGCCCTTTCCGCGGGTCGGGGGTCCGATCGGGGGACCCCCCCCCACCCGCGTGCGGGTCGGGGGTCCGATCGGGACCCCCCCCGCTGCGTGCGGATTCCCGCGGGGAGCGTTCCGGGACGATGGCATGGCTATTCGTTTATAGCCGCCACGTCGCGATCGCTCCCCGGAGCTGAAGAACGGGGAGAGGCGTATGTCAACACGGCTTCCCCATGCTTCACTGTGGCGGCTGCATCGATCGAGTGATCCCTTTTATAGGGAGACTCGATCGATGACGTCAGTCCTACAGCCACACCCCCCTACAGTTGCAAACACACACTAGGTGAAGCATAACTCCTTCAGCGCCCCCTGTGGTTAACTCCCAAACTGCAACTGTCACTTCCACAATAAACAATGCATTTTTTGCTGTAAAAATGACAATGGTCCCAAAAATGTGTCAAAATTGTGCGAAGTGTCTGCCATAATGTCGCAGTCACAAAAAATAGCTGATCACCGCCATTAGTAATAATAAAAAAAAATGCAATAAAACTATCCCCTATTTTGTAAACGCTATAAATTTTGTGCAAACCAACCGATAAACGCTTATTGCGATTTTTTTTTTTACCAAAAATAGGTTGAATACGTATCGGCCTAAACTGAGGAAAACATTTTTTTTTATATATATTTTTGGGGGATATTTATTATAGCAAAAAGTAAAAAATATTGCATTTTTTTCAAAATTGTCGCTCTATTTTTGTTTATAGCGCAAAAAAATAAAAACCGCAGAGGTAATCAAATACCACCAAAAGAAAGCTCTATTTGTGGGGAAAAAAAAGATGTCCATTTTGTTTGGGAGCCACATCGCACGACCGCGCAATTGTCTGTTAAATCGACGCAGTGCCGAATCACAAAACCTGGCCTGGGCCTTTAGCTGCATTTTGGTCCGGGGCTTAAGTGGTTAATATGGTAACTGTTTTTGAGAGCCCAAAAAAGAACACCAAAGAATCCTGTCATATTTGTAAATCAGATTCCTCGGGTCACAGGATCATCTGAATCTAGACCACTTGGCTTAAAGCGGTTCTCCACCCTAAAGTGGAGTCCCGCTGATCGGAACCCTCCCCCCCTCCGATGTCACATTTGACACCTTTCAGGGGGGAGGGGGGTGCAGATACCTGTCTAAAGACAGGTATTTGCACCCACTTCCGGACACACGCTACGAGCAAAAGACGGGTTTTTCTGACTTCCCGTCTGTCGCCCGTTGTGTGCTGGGAACACTCGGCTCCCAGCACACAGCGTGTGAGCCAATCGGCGGGCGCAGCGCGACTCGCGCATGCGCCGTAGGGAACCGGGCAGTGAAGCCGCAGCGCTTCACTTCCTGGTTCCCTCAGCGTGGATGGCGGGGGGAGCAGCAGAGAGACGAGCGATCGCTCGTGCTCTGCTGCGATCAGTGCTGGACTCCAGGACAGGTAAGTGTCCTAATATTAAAAGTCAGCAGCTGCAGTATTTGTAGCTGCTGGCTTTTAATATTTTTTCCCCATGGCACATCCGCTTTAAACAATTAGCCCAATTACAAAGGCCATCTCATCATTCCCTGCTATACTCAAATGACCAAGCTCATAAAGACTGAAGCCAAGTCTGACCTTCAACTGAACTTCTCAGTAAGTACAACTCCCTCTGCTTTGTGATAGTAAGTTGCCAAGCAAATCTGACCTTAAAAGTGGTCAACATCTGTTTTGATCTCGCCTAAGATTTGTGACGAATTTCAGGGGGTGGCACCAATCACATGATGTTGTGTGATTGGGTATGGGGGTGTCCGAGATTAAAAAAAAACACATTCACAAAGATAAAAACATGCTGACACTTTAGAGCAGCCTTTCACAACTTTTTTACGCCCTTGAATGAATTTTCAGGCCTAATGAAACCCGATGCTAAAAAAAAAAAAAAAAAAGTTTAATTGGGATTCCGTGGGGAAAAAAAAAAAATCGCACCTTGCTTAAGTCATCAGTGGCAAGAATGCCCAACTTATAAACACTGGGGTCACGCAGCTTGCTTCTCCAAGTGGCATTGGCAGGCACCAAATGGGTTCAAAGTACAAGCGGCATCGACAGGCACAGCTCAAAGTACCCCTAGCAACCCAGGTTGAGAATGGCTGCTTTAGTGTGTCTAGTATCACATAATAAAGAGCAAGACTCCATTTGTGTCGGGATCCATCCTACAGCACACAAGGATTGGGTAACAATGTTGCATATAATAAAGGGCACCACAGATACCTTTGGAAGCAGGCACTTAAAGTGGAGGTTCACCATAAAAACATGTATACAACATTACATTCTGCATACTTCCAACATTTACAGTATGCTGTTTTTTTTTTTGCTGTACACACCGTATTATTGCCATTTTCCACCTGGCTTTCGGGTACTAGGGTTGCCACCTCATCCCTTTAAAACCGAACACATATTAATTACACAGGTTCTGTGGCTAATTAAGGTGGTAATTAGACTCATTTGGTGCCTTACCTGCATTAAATTAGCCTCAGAACCTGTGTAATTCATATGTGTTCGGTTTTAAAGGGATGAGGTGGCAACCCTACCGGGTACTCACTCCCGCGGGAGTAGGCGTTCCTATGCAGAGGCGCAGTGTCATGTGGGACTTCGCCCAGATTGACGTCTTGAGAAAAACTTCCCCTTGGCAGGTAAAGGCGCGTCACAAGTTTCCGAAAATAGCCGAACGGCGAGTCGGCTCTATACGGCGCCTGCGCAGTCAGCTCTACACGGCTTCTAGTCGGTGCGCAGGCGCCGTATAGAGCCGACTCACAGTTCGGCTACTTTCGGAAACTCGTGACGCGCCTTATCCGCTGGGGGAGTTTTTCTCAAGACGTCAATCCTCTGGGCGAAGTCCCACATGACACTGCGCCTCTGCATAGGAACGCCTACTCCCCCTGGAGTGAGTACCCGGAAGTCGGGTGGAAAAAAGCAATACATACCGTATTGCTTTTTTACAGCAAACTACAAACTACAGCAAAAAACAAACAGCATACTGTAAATGTTGGAAGTATGCAGAATGTAATGTTATATACATGTTTTTAGGGTGAACCTCCGCTTTAAGTCTTAAGTTCATTCAGTAAATTAATCCACACCCTAGCAGAGGAGCGAGAGTAGCTGTGTAAGCGATAGTAACCAGGTGCCAACACCCCATGCCATTAGTGAAGTATGTAAGGAGAGAAAGGAAAGTGCAGTGGGGAGGAATCCAATCTGAGCACACAATCAAAATATGATTAGTGTGAGGTGCCCGCGCTACAGCGAAGGTTAATACAAAGCATACCAATTCACAGCAAGGAAGGCAGTTTTTGGATTGTTTGGTTCAACTTACGTAGGGTTGAAAATGCATGCCATTCTGTTTCATTGTTCATCGGGACGAACAGTTATACAATGCAATAACACAAGATTAGAAGACAAACTTACACAACAGTACACACACATCAACATTTCACTAGCACACAAAAAGACTGAGCTCATGCATTTAGATAATACAGTGGAACCTCGGATTGTGAGTAATGCGGTTAACGAGCGTTACGCAATACGAGCACTGTATTTTGAAAAATCTTAACTCGCTTTGCGAGTGTTGGCCCGCAAAACGAGCATGATTCAGGCCAAAGCACTGTGCAGTACCGTGTTTTGCCTGAGGTGGGGCGCGCCGGAGCTGAGCCGTTCGGAAATGCACGGAAAGGCCAGAGGACAGCTCGGCTGACCTCGGCAAATCTCAGGAATGGAGTATTTCCGAGCTGTCCTCTGGCCTTTCTGGCCATTTCGGAGGCTCTCTGGTGCCCCCCACCTCCGGCCACATGCGGTATTGCATGCCATTGAAGGCAATGCGGAACAAATTATTATTTTGTTCGTTTTCATTGACTTCAATGGGGAAACTCGCTTTGATATGCGAGTACTTTGGGATTACGAGCATTCTCCTAGAACAGATAATGCTCGTAATCCGAGGTTCCACTGTATATATAAATATATATCAGATCAGGAATATATCTAACAAATCATCTATTAGGATTGTGGTCAGGCCTCTGTGCAGGCCACTCTAGTTTCTCCACACCAAACTCATTAAGCCACGTCTTTATGGAGCTGGTCCTGTGACCAGGGGAACAATCCGTTCCTGAAGATGCCCATTGGATGGGGGGTGTGAAACACGTTAAGGAGGGTTTTCTGGCCCGTGGAGCCTTGGTGGCTCTTCTGGGTTTTCCATGACATAATCTGATCTTATACAAGTGAGTGCAATTTAATCTTTGTTGAACTTGAATAAACTGTAAACGTTATTGCACTATAGTATTTCGGCTTTAGTCGTCCTCAAAAAATGTGAGTAGTGAAGTCCCTGCCATTGCTGGATCTGGAGAAAGAGCGTGAAGGATAAGAGCAAAAGGAGCAGAGATCATATTTAAAAGACCCGGGATGGGTATATCCAAAAGCAAGGCAGACCCCATTTGCTGTATGGCAGGGGGTCCACAATCTCTGGTGAGTGCAATGAGGTCACAAAACACTGGCAGTGGATGAATGTTTAAAAGACACAGCACTGGTGGACTATGTGTCCGGATTAAAATATTATGCGCATGGGACGGGACGATTGGGACTTGTTGACATTAATGCCCAGTACACACGATCCCATTATCGACCGAATGATCGTCCGTTTTTTTTGCATGCTAATCTCATGTCGAATCTGATGAGTTTACTGAAAATTCTCAGAATAAAAATTCAGAAGTGATGTCATGTGTTGTAATGGATTTGTATTGCATTTTCGAACGACAGCTGTACTGATTAAACGAAAATCGTCCGAAAAAAAATTCTGTGCATGTCCGATAGAATAATATAGGATGAACTGTCCTGATCGGCTCACGAAAGCTCTGTACTAACGATCCGATTATCGTACGATCTATTCGAAAGCGTAATTTTTCGTACGATTTTCGGATCATGTGTACGGGGGCTTAAAAGTGGTTATACACCCTCACCCAGTGAACAGCCTCAGATGATACACGGAGGTGGAAAAATATCCTCCTACATAAGTTACTTGTTTATCTGCAGTCTTCTCCTCCCTATACCCCTTCAAAAGGGCAAAAAAAGTGTTAAAATCGTTCATCTGTCAAGGGAAGGATGAAGAGGCTGCAGTTACAGAGTGTGAAAGCTGATTGGAGAAAAGGAACACCCCCGTTCTGAATAGACAAGCTCCGTTCTGAGCTTTAGCTGAACCTTAGCCGTTTGGCTGGAGCTACCCTTTAATCCTGCAAATTTGCAGTAACTATAAAACAAAACATGCAATATCCACACACACCCCGTACACAGTCATTACACAAAAGGATCATTACCAAGGTGGCTGGGTTCCAGGTGGTGGTGGGGGCCAGTTTTGGCTGCCAATTAGTCCCTCCTGTTAGTTTCTTTTCTCCTGGCTGAATCCAATGAACATCACTAAAAAAACAAAACAAAAAGAAGAATTTACCACAAACCCTGCAATAATTCCAGAAGAAGAATGTGCCTGTGTTATTGCATTTGTCTGGGAAAATAAAGATTATAAAGTCTAGACAAACAAAAAATAAATGCAAGTAAAATATCCAGCTGTAATTTTGCTCAGTTCACTCACTCTTATATTAAAGGCTAAGATCACCATTTGCTAAAATGGTCCATGCAGACACGAGGGCCCATGCGGACACGAGGGCCCATGCGGACACGAGGGCCCATGCGGACACGAGGGCCCATGCGGACACGAGGGCCCATGCGGACACGAGGGCCCATGCGGACACGAGGGCCCATGCGGACACGAGGGCCCATGCGGACACGAGGGCCCATGCGGACACGAGGGCCCATGCGGACACGAGGGCCCATGCGGACACGAGGGCCCATGCGGACACGAGGGCCCATGCGGACACGAGGGCCCATGCGGACACGAGGGCCCATGCGGACAAGAGGGCCCATGCAGACAAGAGGGCCCATGCAGACAAGAGGGCCCATGCAGACAAGAGGGCCCATGCAGACAAGAGGGCCCATGCAGACACGAGGGCCCATGCAGACACGAGGGCCCATGCAGACACGAGGGCCCATGCAGACAAGAGGGGCCATGCAGACAAGAGGGGCCATGCAGACAAGAGGGGCCATGCAGACAAGAGGGGCCATGCAGACACGAGGGGCCATGCAGACAAGACTTGCATTGTGCCTTTTTAAAATATTGTTCAATGCAAGGGCCATGCCTGTAGAGCTGTCCTAGTCCCCAAAAACCTGGGCCAAAAATCTGCCTATTCTTTCTACCAATCCCAAATCCCTGCAAGCGTGCTTCTTTACTGAAAGCCGCGCATGCACAGTATATGCCCCTCATCCCCTCCTATTCCACCACCGCTGAGCTCAGCCGCTGGATTTTACTTAGGCCTCTTTCACACTGAGGAGTCAGGCGGTCCAGCGCTAAAAACAGCACCTAAATACCGCCTGAAAAACTCTTGCCCAGGCGTTTTTGACCCGGTGATCTGCCTGTATGGTTCCCGCTAACGTGAAAGTTCCTGCGCAGGCGCAATCTGATTTGCCGATATGGTTCCGGCTAACGAAAAAGTTCCTTTAAGGACTGCGCAGGCGCAAACTTGCCGACGGAAATCTCCTTCGCTCGTAGGGCTCGCTCCTGCGGCAATTCCGACGGTATATCGCCGCTATACTGCCACCGTGCCTCCCGCCCCACTGTGAAAGGGGCCTTACTTGTCTGCCTAGGCCATTTTTATGAGAAAGTTGAAATTTAAAAGTAGAACTACAGGGAAATTGAAAATCTGTGGAATGACTTGAAGACTGCAGTCCACAGACTGTCACCATCAAATGTAACTGAACCTGAGCAGATATTGCAAAGTCTAGATGTGCAAAGTTAGTAGAGACAAATCCCAACAGACTAAAGGCTGGAATAAAAGTAAAAGGTGCTTCAACAAAACACTGACAAGGGGGCGATCCTTTTTCCAACTCAGTGATTCTGTTTTTCCTTTTCTGACATGTTGGCGTTATACATTTAACTTTGATGTTATAAACGTAATACTAAGTACAGCTGGATAAAAAAAATATATATATATGTCTTCATTTCACGCTGCAGAGCAACATTTTTTATGGGGGGGAAGGGGGGGGGGTGATTTTCTATACCCACTGTAGCTAAATAAAAATAAAAATTAACAATGCTACTTTTACAAATATTTGTTTGCTTGAACTGACAAATCCTTTCTGTATCTGAACGCTGTTTTCACACTTACTTTTTTGTTGTTCCGTTCCCGATGCCCAGATCTAGGAGAACAAAAACAAGGGAATGAGCAGATCTTTCAATGCAGTGACTCTACAGCTGAATAAACCTGAGGACCAAACTTACTGCCCACTAAGTTGGCCAGTGAGGAGTCCAAGTCGTCAGACACCAGCTTGCCTGGTGCGTTTTTGGAGCAGGGAGCATTTGCGTTTTGGGAAGATACTGTTGGCTTGAGGAGTCCACCCATGTCGTCAAAACCTTGAAACAAAATACAAGAACCTGGGATTTAATCAGGACAACAGAAGACCATTCAACAAAGAGATACACATTGCTGGTTTCATAAGTCGCAGTGTCGGAAAAAATCCACTAAAATCACAGCCCTATATATATCTATACATACAGTGCCTTGAAAAAGTATTAATTTTGTCATGTTACAACCAAAAACGTGCGATAGACCAACACAACGTGGCACATAATTGTGAAGTGGAAAGAAAATGAAAAATGGTTTATTTTTTACAAATAAATATGTGAAAAGTGTGGTGTGCATTTGTATTCAGCCCCCTTTACTCTGATACCACCAACTAAAATCTAATGGAACCAATTACCTTCGGAAGTCACGCAATTCGTAAATAGAGCCCAACTGTGTGTAATTTATTCTCAGTATAAATACAGCTGTTCTGTGAAGCCCTTGGGAGGTTTGTTAGAGAACAAACGGCATTATGAAGGTCAGAGAATTTTGTTTCTCATGGTCTAAGGCCTCTTTTACACGGATGGACCGTTCAGGTCCGCCTGTCAGTTTCGAAAGCGGACCTGAACGGCCACTCCACGCATATATACGGAGCGTCGGATGTCAGTGGAGACATGTCCGCTGACATCCGACCTGATCCGCTAAAAACAGATGTATGGGGATACGTCCCCATCCGTCCATGGCGGATCGGATCAAGTGAGATGTGATGAAAACGGACATGCTGTCTGTTTTCATCAGATCGCTCCATAGGAAACAGCGGCGCCCGACAAGCCCCTCCCCACTCAGTGAGCAGAGAGGTGCTTGTCATCCACCAGCTCAGCAGAGATCAACGGACTGATCTCTCGCCGAGCTGGTGGACTCTGTGCGTGTAAAAGGGGCCGTGGAGTCCTTCAGGTGCCTTTTGGCAAACTCCAGGCGAGCCGTCATGTGCCTTAGGAGAGACTTCCATTTGGCCACTGTACCATACAGGCCTGATTGGTGGAGTGCTGCAGTGCTGGTTGTTCTTCTCGAAGTTTCTCCTCTCTCCACAGAGAAATACTGGAGCTCTGTCAGAATGATCATCAGGTTCTTGGTCACTTCACCGACTAAAGCTATTTTCTCCCAATCGCTTAGTTTGGCCGGGCGGCCCGCTCTAGGAAGAGTCCTGGTGGTTTTAAACTTCTTCCATTTACAGATGATGGAGACCAATGTGTTCAGTGGGACCTTCAATGCTGCAGACATCTTTCTGTACCCTTCCCCAGATCTGTGCCTTGATATAATCCTGTCTACAGACAATTCCTTGGCCTTCATGGCTTAGTTTGTGCTCTGACATGCACTGTTAACGGTGGGACCTTATAGACCGGTGTGTGCCTTTCCAAATCATGTCCAACCAACTGAATTTACCACAGATGGACTCCAAGAGTGGGGGAGGGAAGAGTGGGAGGGAGAAGGGAAGAGAGGGGGAGGGCTCTCACACAGACTATGCAAGAGACAGGGAGAGAAAGGGAGGAGGTGTGAGATGTAGAGACGCTAAGGAGATATAGCGGGATGACCACACTATTAGATCAGCAGCCATGATAAACGTGGTCAGATGACAGAAGGAAATACAGGAATAAGCAGGATCAACCAGGTACAGTATTGTACAACATAGAAAGGGACAATTGACATGGCAAAAGCACGGCTATATCTCAAGCCTTAAAGAGACAGGAGCATTTTTTTGGGGTTACAACCACTTTAATACCGCTTAAAACTGTGCAAAACATAACAAAAAAAAAATGTTCTCTTACCCGTGGAGTCTACATTAATGTTAGAGGGAGACTTGTTGCCGAAAACAGAATCAAAGTCAACATTAAGGCCACCAGAGGTCTGTGGTTGGACAGCTAGTGATGGGGTGAACCCTGAAAATAAGGAAAACCATGTCAGTGAACCTAGGTAATATAGACAGGAGTGTTCTATTTTGTGTAGGCAAAAACATAAAAACGTTCTACCAGGTAGCTGAACTCTAGCCATCAAAAAAACTGGACTAGCGATGTATATCTCAAGCCGTCATTTATTTCCAAGATCGTAGGTCATAGAATAGTCATGATATCCTGTAACCCTAAAATACATCTTCACTACAATAGAAGTACCAGCGACAGCTGGGAATGTGTTAGTACCCCTGCACAGAACAGCTACAGCAGGGAGAAAATAGGAGATACATTCTTGTTAAAGACTGGGGAACACCCAGTTAATATAAATATTTCAGGCTGTTTGGAGCTCTAAAACAAAGAATTGGCATTTCTAGATCAGCACCAGTTTGGATTAAAGTGGTTCTAAAGTCAAACACATTCTTTGCATAAAAGGGATCGGAAATGCGTTTTTTTTTAACAAACAAACTCACCTGCTCTGTGTAATGGAATTGCACCGAGTGGCCCTGAACCTCTTCTCAGGCCCCTGCCAGTACTCCTGGCTGCTCCTCAAGGAATGCATTAAAGTAAAACTATGGGCAAAACTTTTTTTTTGGATAAAGTACGTTTTCTAACACGCCATCTGTGTCCAATTGCAAAGATTTCCTTCACTTCCTGTCCCATAGCCAAACAGGAAGTGAGCGGAAATCCCTGCTGATTTGGGACAACACAAAAATTTAGATTTTCTTTTACTATGACCGTCAATAAGACACCACACCACACCACATGCATTGGGACTGCAGATGCAGCTTCTTTCAGGCGCTTCAACGCTAAGACCCCTTTCACACTGGGCCGTTTTTCAGGCACTTTAGTGTGAAAGCACTCGGGCTTTCACATTGGGATTGTAGTTGCAGCTTCTTCCAGTGTGAAAGGGGTCTAAAGGATCTTTTTTAAAATATTAAACATGTAATACTTACCTCCAACTGTGCAGCTCCTTTTGCACAGAGTGGCCCCGATCCTTGTCTTCTCCTCCCCGCATAAGATAACCCCCCTAGGAGAAGCGCTTCGCCGGTGGGTTACCCTACTGGCGCGCTCCCGAATCATTCATTCAGTGTCCATAGACTATTATTTCGGCCCGCCCCCCGCGTTATTGGATGTGATTGACCGCTGTGGGAGGCAATGGCTGAGCTGCAATCAATCTAGCCAATCAAGAGCCAGTGATCTGACGATATATTTCCGGCTATCGAGATGGTTCCTCTAAGGACTGCGCAGGCGCAATCCTTGACGGCGGAAATCTCCGAACCTCGGCCGGCATCCAGGGCGACGTGGAATTTGAGGAAAGTGGCCAGTCGGCCTCACTTCACTCGGGCGGCTCGCTCAGCCTCCTGGCTCTTTTTTTTAACATCCTCCAATCCACGGGGGTTTATGGAATGAGCCTGGATGCCGACCGAGGTTCGGAGATTTCCGTTGGCAAGGATTGCACCTGCGCAGTCCTTACAGGAACCATCTCGATAGGGGAACCTTAACGACAAGTCACCGGGACTCCGTGGAGAGAGTGCGTCCCCGCCGAGAGAATTCCACGGCTCAGGTAAGTAAAACGTGGGGGGGGGGCAGTGACTGACAGAAGTTTTTTCACCTTCATGCATAGAATGCATTAAGGTGAAAAAACATGAGGGTTTACAGCCCCTATAATTTGCAGGAATTTCCTCTGACTTCCTGTTTGGCTATGGGACAGGAAGTGAAGGGACATCTCCACAATGGGACAGATGGTGAAAAAAACTGGCAGTGTTTACTTCCTCTAAGTGGACCTGTTGCTTTACTATGCACAGCTGAGTGCCTGAAAGGAGGCTGGATCCTGTTTGCATAACTAAATATCCTCCAATATCTCTGGTCAGCCAAGGAATTATAAAGCAAAGCTCTGGCTCAAAGCAAACAGAGCAGGGGGTTCAGCCTTCATTCTCCAAGCTGCATTGGGAACATAAAGCATGGACTTTGATAAACTGGTAAGAGCAAAACCTTCTCTGCTACATACTTAACAGGCAGGAGGAGCGCTGTATTCATACAGTATAGCTTAGCACGAAAACTATAAAGCCGCATTACACGCAAACCTTCAGAAATTGTCTACAAAGCATGAATTTTAGAGCCGCGGAGATAAAGTCGGATTCATCCCTGTAACAGTTGGATGGAGTCTCTGCCAAATCTCCTCTACACAGAGATTTTCCTTTTCACACATCAGGTGGACGGAGAGCGCTGCCAAGCAGTGAACATTAAACAACTGTGTGATAGCAGATCCCCCCAGACAGAGCTCTGCAAGGAACGGCCAAGCTCCGTCCCACAGCGCCATCAATCATACCAACAAGAGAACAATCTAATGGCAAAATAATACACACTGCTCTGATTCATAAACTCCCATTCACTTATTCTAGAACATCATTTGTTAACTTTGTATTTCGAATGAGTTTTACAAATAAACAAAAATCTGAACATTCAAAAAGTTACAAAGCCGTGGTTGTAGCAAAGATCCATCAATGTAGAATATAGCCAAAAAGAGTACAGATTACACATCCCGTCTTCTAAAAAGGTATATTAACCAGTTGATGACCACCCCATAACAAATTTACTGCTACGGGGCGTCCGCTCTGCGCTGAATCACATACATAAAACACACACACATTTTTATATATATATATATATATATATATATATATATATATATATATATATATATATATATATATATATTAGGGTTGTTCCGATACCAGTATCGGGACCGATACCGAGTATTTGCGGGAGTACTCGTACTCGCGCAAATACCCCCGATACTAAATAGAATACTTTCCCCCCGCTGCCGCATCGCGCCGCGCCGCCGCATCGCACCGCTGCATGGGTTAAACGCCGTGCGGGAACATCACAGCTTTCATTTGAATAGCTGTAGTGTTCCCGCGCGTATAGACACTCCCCTTTGCCCGGGATTGGATGGGTGATCGTGATCTGTCCAATCCCGAGCAAGGGGGAGTGTCTATACGCGCGGGCAAAACAGCTATTCAAATGAATGCTGTGATTTTCTCCATGCGGCTTTCGGCGGCAAAGGTATGGGGGAAATGGCTGGAGGGACATGGCTGCATATGTGAGGGACACTTCAGACAGGAAAGAGTTCAACTTAGGGGGTTAATGAACTTGGATGGGGGTGGCATGACTATGGGATGCCCACTTGACTGGAACAAACTTCTTTAGGGACAACTATATACACAGTCTATATACACGCTTTTCCTTCCTCCTGCAAATCTTGCTTGCAGATTCACTGTGGCGTCACCCTAGAAAATTCTTTAGCAAAGGCCCTTTACAGGCAGGGACCGCAGGCCCCCCTATACTTGAGAACGATAGGGTGCCTCACACTACAATGCCACCAGTTTAAAAACGGTTGACACAAGGCAGGAAGGGAACTCTGTGGTCGATGCCAAATTCTGACCACCCTAACCACATTTTGTTCCTGAGCTGACTTGCACACGCACATAATCCAGCTTTCCTCTGAAATGATCAATGTGCCAGTGTGTTCCATTTCATTAACATTACAGCAGGAAGTCATTTATTTCCACATTAAAGCCGATGCAATATTTTCTCTCTGTGCAAAGGGACAAGTACAAATATAAAAATGCTTCAAAATAAAAAAACATATCTGTTGCAACATTTTTATACTGTAGCCAGTATGAACTCCATGTTGAACGTCCATTTTCTAAATCCATAAAGCTGATGGCTACTAATGAAAATGTAAAGCATTGCCAACGTTTATATTTTTAATGCAAGCATGAAATGATTTCAAGTTAGAAATAGTGCAATCTTGCAAACCTGTGCTTCTTTTGGTTTTGTTTAGTAGGATTCTAAGCCGTTATGCAGGCATTGTAGCAGGACTTGGGGTTCTGTATCACTTCTTGGCTTCATCTCTGCTGGCTGCACAGCTCAGTGGTCATAGGCTTTCCCCATCACCCCTATGTTTGTATAAGACCCCTTTCACACGATTGACAAGTTGCCAATGGTTGGTCCATCCGGATCCACCTGAAAAACGGACAGGCAGGTCCGAGCGGGCCACCTGGACCCTTTGATTATGGAGGGTCAAATGCGCTTTATGTGTGAATATCAGCAAATCCCACAGTAGTAGAGACCTCACAGAGAAACCGATAGGTTATCCCAGGTCATGTAATAAACAAATGCCAAAACATAGTGCTCTCCATTTGGATAAACGATTTAATCGTAATAAAAGATAAAAAACACTCACAATGAAGGCACCACGATCGGTGCCGATGTATACAGCGTGTATATTGAGCAAAGTGATAGCCATGGGTGACGTCACAACGCTCCTTCCGTACGCGTTACGTCCTCTATGGGCGGGGACTTCAGCGGTGAAGGAGGCGGCTGAAGAAGTCCCTGCCCATAGAGGACGTAACGCGTACGGAAGGAGAGTTGTGACGTCACCCGCAGCTATCACTTTGCTCAATTTACACGCTGTATACATCGGCACCGATCGAAGTGTTTTTTATCATTTAATACGATTAAATTGTTTATCCAAATGGAGAGCACTATGTTTTGGCATTTGTTTATTACATGACCTGAGATGACCTATCGGTTTCTCTGTGACGTCTCTACTACTGTTGGCTTTGCTGATATTCACACATAAAGCGCATTTGACAGTCCATAATCAAAGAGTCCAGGTGGTGAGGTGAGAGGCAATTTCATGTGGTGGTGGAGGTGTGTCTAGCACGTGTGAAGTTACCTACACAGTCATCTGTCTGTCTACATTGGCACTCACTGGAGGTGTACTGCGATTTTATGGACTTTCTAATCATCTTTTATTTTATTTGAGCACTGCACCATCTGTATTTGTTTCTCTACAGGGATTTTGTGATTATTGACCCTGGTGTTCAGCTGCTATACAGGGGTTCATTTGTCATTTTTGCTCTGATTTATTTTCTTTTTATTCAGGTCCGAGCGGGCCGACCTTTGAAAACTTGTATGGGCAGGCGGATGTCAACGGAGATGTGTCTGCGGACACCCGCCTGCCATCCGATCTGACAAGAGCCACTTGAAGCAGACAAATGGTGATAAGTTCGCCATCCATCCAGCGGATCGGGTGAAAAACGCACATGCAGTCAGTTTTCATCCGCTCTCCCCATAGAGAACAGTGCGGCTGACCGATCCCTCTCTGCACAGTAAGTGGAGACGAAAGTGTCATCCGCTGAGTCCGTCCAGCAGATCCGCCCCATGTGAAAGGGGCCTACGGGGCAGAACACATTAATGCATGGAATCAAAATTCTGACATGCATTTTCTTTTGAGAGCAACTGCATTTCGTAAATAAAATGTAACAAGGGACGGATAAAAGAGCAAGAGAGGGAAAATTTGGGTGGGAATAAAAAACAGTCCGATTACATGTTCAGCCACTGGCATAGAACAGAAGTAGTTCCTGATTACATTACTTTCTGGGTAGTAGTAGCAGCAGCAGCAGCAGCAGCACCACCTACTAAGCTGAGATGGCATATGGATATTGTCATGGACCTTGGAGTACTGGAGTGTTTCTACTTGAAATCCTAATTCATGTATTACAGGATATACTGAGACATTTGATTGTCCATTATGTGATAACCCTGTTTTAAAGCCTTTTGATTATCAGAGGTAAATTTATCTTCTGTCAGAGACAGTCCGTCTGGCTAAAAACTGTGGATTGAAGGTTAATTTAATCTATTATGTGTGTTTGAAGATGTATGCGTTTACGCTAAAAGACTTTGTATTGTTCTAAAGGTCAGAAGTCTCCTGTCGGGAGTATTGAATTAGCATGTTATTATCTAAAGGAATGTAACCTCTCAGAGGTAGTAATTAAGTTCTGTTAAATAGACCGGGCTATTGTGTACATTGATTACCCCCTGGGGCTTCTGTCTCAATACACATAACAATCTTTCTATCCAAGCTATTGGACCGATCCCTGTTGACTATTTCAAGTCCTCATTTGCATGGTTAAGGAGGACCTGAGTGAGGACTGCATATACTTTACAATTGACCAATAGGAAAGCGGTTGTTGGGGGTGGGATGTTCCAAATTCTGTATAAAAGTGTGCTGTGTACTTGAAAATAAAGAGTCCTGTTTGAACTTACATACAGCCTGCCTGGTGTGTGTTCTTAATGGGTCCAAATGGCACATAGCTGTAATTCAGATCCCGGAACCTTGGATGACTGGACCATCAGACGTTGCAATCTGCAAGCTGACTCAATAGTAGCAGAGGAGTGTCGGGAGAGCAGAATCGAGCGAGCAAAGGGTCTTGTCACAGATTTCAAGTAGAAACACTCCAGTACTCCAAGGTCCATGACAGATATCATTAAATATGAAGAAAAGTTAACAGTAGCACAAATCTGCAGGAATTCATGCAAGCACTCATTTTAACGTCAAATTTTAAGGCATTTGCAATACTTTAGTTCCGTTTTAAATGTCAGCTTTGGTGACGGGGAGTTGGGCTTTAAAGCGATATTTAAATCCTCTTAAGCACTTTCAGCAGGGAAGTACCTGTTTACATATACTGCGGTGACCTGTACTTCTACGCACTAGAAGAATGCCAGTCACCAATTGTTTTATACCTACCCTATTTGCACTTTATCACAGCTAAGAGGTGCGTTGCCGTGAGCTCTGATAAAATGCAGACATGATGTCCCAGCCCTGCAGGATAAATGTCATTTTTGCATGTGTGCGCTATAATCTGTTTTATGTGTCCCAGAAGACGTCATCTAGGATGAAACATGTAGGGCGGAGCTGTGTGCCGACATTGTCGTGCCCTTACCAATCCTGTAAGTGCGGCTTGAATGTGTGGTTGGCAAGATTACTGTACAGTGTTTTCGGCATTTTTATCTACACAGCTGTGTAAGTGCAATTATAACACTTAAGAAAATACCTGGAAGGTTTTACACTACTGGAGGATTTTTTCCTTTCTTACTCCAGTCTATAATGTTTGGGGAGGTTGGTCTGAAGGAAGACCATTGGTCTGAAAATGCATAGGAGTGTATCCCTATCAACGCCTGAGCGATCTCGCTGAGGGTTATGGTCAAAACTTATTAGACCTCTCTAGAAATAGAGGGTCGATAATATCTGGAAAGCGCTCTTATTACTAGAGGTGGAAGTTTTGCACATGAAAGCTTCACGTTGGCGATGGATATCCATTACCTTTTAAAGAAGAGTTTCTACTCATTCACGTGGACGTTATCACATTAAATGTTATTTCCTTTTGTTTTAGGTCACTGATTTGCTGTCAAGCTTAGTGCAGCTTTGATATCTGTATATTTTATTACAGCACATAGGAGGGCACCACATGTCACTAAACAGTACCGAAACACACTGTGCTGCTGTACAGTGACATGAAGGGTCTTTAAAGTTCCTGCTCTGTGCAGTGTTATTGCACAGAGCAGGCACTATCCTCCTCTTTTGGGGTCCCTGGGCCAATCTTTGCTCCTCCACTTTGAGACTACCATAGTCAGCCACTTATTAGCGTATTCTGCCTGCTTCCAACCTGTATCTACTGAGCCACACTCCATAGACTTATGCGGCGGGACTTAGGCCCGCCCCCCCCACTTTCTCTTCACTGCATATGATTGACAGCAGCAAGAGCCATTGGCTCCTGCTGCTGCTCGAATGCTGTGTAAAGAGGAAAAAGGAGGGGAGAATTGATGCAGCTGTGCATAGCGCTGTACTCTTTACCTCTCTTCCCCTTCACACATGGAGGGGGGGGGGGGGGGGTGCATAGAGAAACTGAATTTTTTTTTTTTAACTTAAAAGGGGTTGAAAAGGTTTGTTTAAAAAAAAAAAAAAAAAAACGAACATGTCATACTCACCTCCTCTGTGCAAGACTTTTACACAGAGCGGCCCGATCCTCCTCTTCTGGGTTCCCTCAGTGGCACTCCTGGCTCCTTCTCAAGTGCCACCACAGAGATATGCATTCCATGGGGACACACATGCTCCTGAGTCCATAGAAAGCAGGACTAGGCCCCGCCCCCGTGTCACTGGATTTGATCAACAGAGGGAGCCAATGGCTACTGCTGCTATCTATCCAGTGAGGACCAGAGACAGCGGCTGGAGCTGCTGTGCTCGCGCCTGTTGCTGAAACCGATCGGGTTTAGGCAAGTAAAAGGGGGGTCTCTGGGGGGAGTTGTACTACACAGAAGGTTTTTCACCTTAAAGTATAGAATGCATGAAGGTGAAAAACCTTGAGGGTTTACAACCCCCTTTAATGCAAACAATGCATGAAGGTAAAAAAACGTTTTTAGGTTTAATAACACTTTAATCACTTGCTTACAGTTTTTTTTTTTTTTTCAATCCTTGCCTATATTCAAGTTTTGGCTGCTATGTCCACAGCCCCAGGCTCCTTGTATCAAGGTGGCTCCTTTTTCTTGCAGCATCCTATGGAGCCACCCTTTCATGCAGGGACTAGTCGCCTCTCCCTACACTGTATGCAGAAAAAAAAACAAAAAACAAAAAAAACACAGCCCCATAACCTAGGATGGCAAAACACCCAACTACTCCTCCAAGCTACCAGTCTGGGGACTGCTCTGTCCACTAACTTATTTCTGTTAAAAGTGAAAGCTCAGGGAAGCGGCATTAACCACTTAAGACCCGGACCATTATGCAGCTAAAAAACCTTGCCCCTTTTTGCGATTCGGCACTGCGTTGCTTTAACTGACAATTGCGCGGTCGTGCGACGTGGCTCCCATACAAAATTGGCGTCCTTTTTTTCCCCACAAATAGAGCTTTCTTTTGGTAGTATTTAATCACCTCCGCTGTTTTTATTTTTTACGCTATAAACAAAAACAGAGCGAAATTTTTGAAAAAAAATCAATATTTTTTTGCTATAATAAATATCCCCAAAAAAACAAACGTTTTTTCCCCCTCAATTTAGGCCGATACGTATTCTACTTATTTTTGGTAAGACAAAAAAAAAACCGCAATAAGCGTTTAACGATTGGTTTGCACAAAATTTATAGCCTTTACAAAATAGGGGATAGTTTTATGGCATTTTTTTTTTTACTACTAATGGCGGCGATCAGTGTTTTTTTTTTCCCATGACTGACATTATGGCGGACACATCGGACAATTTTGACACATTATTGGGACCATTGTCATTTCCACAGCAAAAAGTGCTATAAAAATGCACTGATTACTGTTAAAATGACAATTGCTGTTTAGGAGTCAACCACTAGGGGCGCTGTAGGGGTTAAGTGTGAACTCATATGTGTTTCTAACTGTAGGGGGCGGGGCTGGACTCCTTGACGTCATTGATTGTCTTTCCCTATATCAGGGAACAGACGATCAGTGACACTGCCACTGTAAAGAACGGGGGAAGGTGTGTTTACACTCACCTGTCCCCGTTCTTCAGCTCCTGTGACTGATCGCGGGACACCGACGGCCATCCGGTCTCGCGGTCACGGAGCTTCGGACCCGCGGCTGGGCACTTAAAGGGGACGTACAGGTAGGTGCTTGTGCCCAGCCTTGCCATTCTGCCGACGTATATCGGTGTTAGGCGGTCCTTAAGTGGTTAAGGCTGCATTCACACCCAGCTATGACTTAGCATTGATATCCAATGCGAAACGCGTCAGCTGTTTTTCCCACTGTGTGCTTTTTTCATTTACCCAATAAAGGGCACGTCTTTTTAAGAAATTGGAGTGCGGCTGTCCATATCTTTCCTCTTTTGCATTCACACCTAATCGCAGCGCTTTGTCCCGCGAATTGCGGCGACAAATTGTGGCGTTTTGTACCGCGATTTACGGCGACAAAATGCCGTGATTTTAACCCCCATGTCCACATCTCCTATGCCGAACGCCGAAGCCGCCTGAAAAAAAGGGTCCGGGACTTGTTTTGAGGTTCAAGCGTTCGGCGTGGAGATGTGAACCATCTCCATAGAGGGCAATGGTATTTCTCCCCTCCAGCGTATCGAGCGTCGGGCGTGAATGGAGCCTAAGACAGCAGAACTGAATGTTGTACACTGCAAGTGCTGGGGTAAGCATTTTAACAAATAGTTTACTGAAGGTTTATTTCATTGTACTCAAAGCGTCAAACTTAAAAAAAAAACAAAAAAACTCTTCAGTGGTTTAGAAGTTTAAAGTAGTATTAAACCCTCAAGTTACTCTTTGCGCACTTATGTGTCCAATATGAAGGCTACATAAGTATTGCCAAGCCAACAGGCCTTATTTATTAAATGCTTCTCACGGGAGAATTATCTGCACAGCTGCAAAGTAAAAGGCAGCGAGGCTTATAGCAGTTCAAGCAAAAAATCCCCAGCGATCGACTCGGCATACAGAATGAGGCACAATGTTTAAGAGGAGAGCTATTCCTCCTTTATAAGATGCTGCTGACGGGACGGAGGGGGTGTCTGAGATCGCTCTCCTGAAAACCTTGAGTCTCATTCTGTATGCTGAATATTACGCCAGGGATTTTGCTCTTCTAAACTGCAGTTAAGCTTCAATGCCTTTTGCTTTGGGATACATATGATTGTCTTTGAAGCAAGTTACCATTTGTCTCTTAAGATGTGCCAATTACTTCTATTACCCTAAAGCCCCCACAGACACACGCTGAAAGATGAGTCAGGTTGTAATCATCTTATCATAGAGCAATCCAGACAAAGACACCGTTCCCAAAACAAACTCAGAATGTGGAGAAGAAAAGTAACCGCTCAGATAAAACCAGAGAACCTTCTCACTGGATCCAAACCCCGGGTGCCGGTGATCTGCCGTGCTTGTTCCAGCTATCTTGGAAGTTCCAGCACATGCGCAATCTGATTTGCTGAGACGGTTCCAGCTAACGGGAAAGTTCCTACAAGGATTGCGCAGGCGCAAACTTGCTGACAGAAATCTCCGAACCTCGGCCGGCATCCAGGGCGACGTGGATTTCGAGGTAAGTGGCCAGTCGGCCTCACGTCCTCGCTTCGCTCGGATGGCTCGCTCGGCCTCCTGGCTCTTTTTTTAACATCCTCCAATCCACGGGGATGTAAAAGAATGAGCCTGGATGCCGGGCGAGGTTCGGAGATTTCCGTTGGGAAGTTTGCGCCTGCGCAGTCAGTGAAAGAACTTCCCCGTTAGGGGAACATTGAGGACAAGTCACCGGCAATGCAATGATATGCAAAATTGAAGAGAAAAACTAGGACAGCCGCACTCCAAAAACGTTCCTTTTAATAAAACTGGTCACAAAAATAACATGCCACAGCAAAAAATAGGACAGAAGCTGACGCGTTTCGCACTGTACTTCAGTGCTTAAAGCGGGGGTTCATCCTAAAACACCAATAGACAGTTACATCCAGCATACTGCTGACATTTACAGTATGCTGGATTTCTTTTTTTTTTTGTACCACTGTACTTACGGTCTTATGTTTTTTTTTTCACGGGGCTTCCGGGTTCTCGCTCCCCCGGGGAGTAGGCGTTCCCAAGATGAGGCTTAGATGATTGACGTTAGGGTAAAGCGCGTCATCGCCTTCCGAAAATATCCGAGGGGGACTCGGCACTTTAAGGCGCCTGCGCAGTCAGCTCTACACGGCAGGCGCCGTATAGAGCCGAGTCCCCCTCGGATATTTTCGGAAGGCGATGACGCGCTTTACCCGCACACGTCAATCATCTCCTGGGAGGATCAACACTCACTCCCAGGAGAGCTCCCCGTCAAGGAAAAGGAGCGACACGCCGACTCCCCGCAAGGAAGACGACCAGAAAGTGCGGCTGAAAACAAGTAAGTGTACACATTTAAAAAAAAATTACAACGCTACAAGCCTTTATTAAGGCTGGAGATAGGTTAGCTAAAAAGTAAATTTTGAGGGTGAACCTCCGCTTTAATCATAGCTGATTAAGCACTGAAGTTCAGTGCGAAACACGTCAGCTTCTGTCCTATTTTTTGCTGTGGCATGTTATTTTTGTGACCAGTTTTATTAAAAGGAACGTTTTTGGAGTGCGGCTGTCCTAGTTTTTCTCTTCAATTTTGCAAACTCAATGTCTTTTAAAATGACTTTTGTACTTACAGTATAGTGTCAAACAAATGGCTGGTCAACCAGGCCATTTCATTTGCCCTTTGCACCCCCCTTGTCTTCGCAGCAGAGAGGACAGAACTCCTCCACCAGATCCTGCACTTCGTGCATCTGGGCAGAGGCTCAATTGCCACCAAACTCAGCAGTGAGCAGAAGAGAGGACAGAACTCCTACAGATCTTGCACAGGGGCGGACTGACCATTTGGTCACTGCCCGAGGGCCTCATGCCACTAGGGGGCCCCATCAGGGTTGCCAGCCTCAGTAAAACTAAGGACAGTATGTAAAAATCTGTGTTTAAAAAAAAAAAATCCCAAGTTTATAGCTGCCCCACCTCTCCAGTACCTTTTCAGTGTGTGTGTGTATACTGTGTGTGTATATTGTGGGTGTACACTGTGGGTGTACACTGTGGGTGTATACTGTATGTGTGTGTATACTGTATGTGTGTGTATACTGTATGTGTGTGTATACTGTATGTGTGTGTATACTGTGTGGCCCCATAATCTCCTCTTGCCCGGGGGCCCCATGAGTTGTCAGTCCGCCCCTGATCTTGCACCTCCCTGCGCAGGCGCAACTGAAGTTTTCCTGACACCAAGAGAAAAATGGTGACAGGAGGGATCTCCAGCTGATTGACAGCCTCCGCTCTGTTCCTGTGTTCCCTCCAATCAGCACTCAGGGCTCTTCTCAATGAACTATGCCAAATGCAAGTTCAACTCCTCCGCCCCCGCCCCTTATTTTCTAAACTCTCAGACAAGCTTTATAATTAAGCACTTCAAAAGGATGTTGGGGAAAGACGGCTTCAGATAAACAGGTACAACTTATCTAAGAGGATTTGTTTCATTTCTGTGCATCACCTAAGCCAGTAAACTTCATTGGGTATATGCAAGTGTTTACAACCACTTTAAAAAGCTAAAAATCTATTGCCTTTAGAACCACTTTAATCAATTCAATACATACTCAACACTAGATCAGCACAAAGGGGTCTTCCTACATTCTCTGTAACTGAAAAAGAACATTGAAAGGCCAGCACACAACACCCATATTCCATGCTCAGCACCTACCTCCATATAGGCCAGCTACCGAGGATTCAGTGTGGAAGTGGGAAGCGTTGGGATAGACTTGAGGCCCGCAGAAAGAATCTGTTAATTCAGGTGAGAAAGTGAAAACAGTTAGATACAGGACACGACAGAACACCCAATACTGTGCAGATAATGCTGTGGAGGAGGAGGAGGGTAGGGGAAGGTGATATTGTACTTTGTTGCAATACATGCACATTCCACCAATGCTTTCTTTCAAAGTAGAAAAATACATGTTGACCCTTCCAGAAATCCAGTGAGCTCTTAGCTTCCTGTTGTGGACTGACAATGTTGCCGCTGCTGCAAATCCCAAGTAGCATTGGCAGTCCTTGGCAAGCGCTCTTTTGATGCACTACATAATTCAGCCAGCCTTCATCCCCTTGGTCCAGTGCCTAGCTAAACCTGTCCCTACATCATGTACACCAGGGGTGCCCAACCTTTTAAAGAGTGAGGGCCACTTAAGCGACTTGGTAACCAGTCGCGGGCCGCAATGAGCGGAGCGGGCAGATGAGATTCATATCCACTCTGCATATGCAGAGCAGACACGGACACAGCCCACTCTACTCTATGGACCCTCCCATACGATTTAGCAGATTGGATTGGAGGTAGGCAGAAGTAAATGAACACAAGTCCATTTACATCTGCTGCTCCGTAGAGATGAATGGAAGGTCCAATTGGGTCAGACCAATTGTGTGAAAGGGGCCTAAGGGGCTGCTTTCATAATGATGCACTGTGGTTTACCCGCACTATGGATTCAGAGCAGTGCACCTGCGGCTTTCCTGCGAGTTAGCTGCACTTTGCCATAGACCTCTATTGCTGCAAGTGTAGTGCACTTTCTGAAAGCGCACCAAACCCACTGGTAGTAACAGAAGCCTATGGCACAGTGTAGCTTACTCTGCAGATCAGTTTGAAAGAAGCCCAGTAACCTCTGCAGAACAGATATGCCCATATATACACTATGATTTTAGTAATAAATGTACCTTTACTAAGTCTTCCATTTAGATATCACCGGCTGTTGCTGTCCCAGGCAGAGCGCATTTGGCATCACTCTGCTTGTGACAGGAGCGGCGCTATACAGAAAGCATCGGCTTATGTGGCTCTGCTCCGCAGGCGCTTGCTTCCTCTACTGCTGGCTTCATTTACAACACTGATGTTCTGGGATGGCGGGGTTGGCAACTTGCCATCCCAGAGCAGGAGGTTTGCGGGCCACATCAGAGTGCTCAGTGGGCCACTGATTATTCTAAAACAAAAAAAAAAACAAAAAAAAGGTCCTTGATGCAAGATACGAGGACAGGACCTCTCTTTACTACCCTCCTCCTTTGCAGCAAAATGACAGGTGCACTTTAATAAAACATACAAATGTGTTCCAAGTCCTAAAGCCACACAAATATAATTTCACCAACATTACATGAAGACTGATGACACAAACCACAACTAAAAAGGTAAGTGGAACAATGTGGAAGGAGGTACAAGTGTGGGGAAGATCGAATGTTCAATTATTGTACTTAAGACAGGTGCCGTCTTAAGAAAGGTGACCAACCAGATTTAAAAAAGACTTCAACACAGCTCAAGGAGGAAACCCAGACAGCTTTAATTTAATTGGCTGCTATAGTTAACACCCCCCCACTTTGACAGCATGCCCCCTAAGGGTCACACCACACTGAATAAAAGGAAGATAAGGGAACAATCTAAAATCCATTTGAGTAGATGTACATTTTACTGAAAAGGTACTTTACCAATAAATATGTCATGGTTGGGAGTCTTAGCTGTGAAGCTGGCAGTGTCAGTGCTTATACCAGGTAGGTGGGCACCATCACTAGGTTTACTGAGGAAAGGATTAAGGTTTGAGATGGTCTCATCACCAGCTTCAGAAGAGAATGGATCTGCACTCCCCCATTCACAGGACAGGACAACGGAGAGAGAAGAGCACACACAAGACAGTTGGTTAGAAAAAGACGTACATGCCAATCGCATCTACAGGACAATTCAGTGAACAGAGTTAATCACCACATACAGAGGAGGAGAGATGAGAAAACACGGCTACAAAGAAGCATAACAAAGATCAAAGAGAACAAGAGAGAGAAACGGAGAAAAACCTCTTATGTGCGTTGGACCTGGCTGCGGAAAAGTAAGGTTCATAATGCATGGAGGCACCTTGAGGTTGCTGTGTTGCTTTTACTATTTATATTCAATGTGATCTTAGTATTTAAAGCGACATTAAAATCTAGCTTAAAGTGGATGTAACCCCACTCTCATCCTAACTACTGCCATAGTGCTGATCTAGAAGGATATAGATGCCTCCTGCATGTATCCTCACCTGTCAAATGTCTCCCCTCTGTCTGTTATAAGAACTGAAAAACTGCAGATTCTGTGGGCGGGTCTGTTGTCTGGAGCTCGGTGGGTGGAGTCGTGATGTCAGTAGACTCCCCGCCCTCCTCTACACTCCCCTTGTCAACATGCATTTTCTCCTATGTATTCCTTACACTAAATTCTGCTATGATCACTAACATCCAGTCAAAATCAAGAAAAGTAACCACATGACTTCAGAAAAGGAGTGGGGGTGGGAATTAAAAAAGAATGCCCGTCTCCAGGCTAGTGCATGAGATATATAAATAACCTGTCACCCACAGCAAGGGGGAAGAACAGAGTTTTCTCCTGTTTGTCCATTTATCTCGCTGAGAAAAGAAAATAGGATTGCTCAGAGCTGTGGCAAGACTGGGCACAGATGATAGGAAATCGTATACTCTACATTGTGACAACAAACAAAAAAATTTGGGGTTTACATCCACTTTAAAAAAATGGTATTCAAGTATGGATTCTTAAAGGAGTTGTAAAGGAAATTTTGTTTTTGCCTAAAATTAATGTCTGCAAGGTAGACAGACAGAATAGTGTTATGATTCTGTTAAAAAACAAGTAAATACCTATTAAATTCCTTCATCTATATCACCTACGATGTTCTAGTTTCTGTTCTCTCATTCACTTCCTGGTTTGCGGCGCTCGTTCATGTAAGAACTACATTTCCCAGTATGCATTGCGGCACACCCAGTAATTCACACCTCCTTGAAGTCTCTAACACGTAGAGAGCGTCCTGCTGCACAGATGTAGCTCCCAGGAGGGGGTGAGCACGTTACTGACCACCGCAGTAAAGCCTCCCATCACGGTGGTCAGTAAAATCAGACAAGCAGGAAGTGAACAGAACAGAGAAGAAATAGAGCAACTTCTGAGCAAAAACAATGAGGAAGTGAAAGGAGGAATGTCTGCAGGTAAAGGATGCTTATTATGAAAAAAAAAAATTCCTTTACAACCCCTTTAACACTAAAAGTGAATTTTATTGCTCCTCCAAATCTTTATGTGAGAATAAGGACATTGTTTAGTGTGACTTAAAAGTGATATTAAAAGGTTCAATTTTTATTTTTAAACAAACATGTCATACTTACCTCCACTGTGCAATTCGTTTTGCACAGAGTGGCCCCGATCGTCCTCTTCTGGGGTCCCACGGCGGCTCTTGCCCGCAATAGATAACCCCCTCTGGGAAGCTCCCTCCCGAAGGGGTTACCTTGCGGGCGCACTCCTGTGTCATACACTCGGGGTCCATAGCTGTTGAGTGTATGCTCGACGTCATTGGATTTGATTAACAGCAGGAGCCAATGGCTGCGCTGCCATCAATCCAATGAAAAACCAGGAAGCCACGAAGGGAGCGACGCGGGATCGCGCCCAAGGAGATTCGGGGGTCGGGTAAGTAAAAACGGGGGACTGGACACTGCAAGGTGTTTTTTCACCTTAACCATTTCAATACAGGGCTTTTATACCCACCTCCATACCGGGCCTATTCTGGCACTTCTCTCCTACATGTACAAATCATCATTCTTTTGCTAGAAAATTACGCAAAACCCCCAAACATTATATATGTTTTTTTTTAGCAGACACCCTAGGGAATAAAACGACGGTCATTGCAATGTTTTATCTTGCGCAGTATTTGCGCAATAATTTTTCAAACACTTTTTTTTTTTGGAATAAATTGTTTCATGAATTTTAAAAAAACAAAACAGTAAAGTTAGCCCAATTTTTTTGTAAAATATCAAAGATGATGTTACACCGAGTAAATAGATACCCAACATGTCACGCTTTAAAATTGCGCACACTTATGGAATGGCGCCAAATTTTGGTACTTAAAAATCTCCATAGGCAACACTTTGAAATTTTTTACAGGTTACCAGTTTACATTTACAGAGGAGATCTAGTGCTAGAATTGTTGCTGGCACTAACACATGCGGCAATACCTCACATATGTGGTTTAAACGGCGTTTACATATGTCGGTGGGACTTACGTGTGCGTTCGCTTCTGCGCGCAAGCTACCGGGGACAGGGGCGTTTATTTCACCGATCTCATGATTAGTGCTGCTTACTACTGCTGGGTACCCGAGCATGACGTCATCACATCGCGCCCGGGCCTCCGACGGTCATAGAGATGACTGGTGACCATCTGGTCACCAGTCATTTCTATGCTTTCTGCCTGCGCCAGACGATTCTTTCTCCGGGCCACCGATGGCACGGGAAAGTCTGGAGAAGCACCGGATGGCGGCGGGGGGGATGTCCGCTATGATTGTTCTTATGTTGCACAGAATAGCCGGCACTAACAAATGATATCTGAATGATGCCTCTAGCTGCAGGCATCATTCAGATATCCCCTCACAAAGCCCAGGACGTCATATGACGTCCACCCAGGATGGGAGATCCCATCTGTGGACGTCAAATGACTATGGGCGGGTATTGAAGTGGTTAATACATAGGATGCATTAAGGTGAAAAAACACAAGGCTTTACAACCCCTTTAGTACAAGAATTGGGATATAATGAGGTTTTATTTGCAGGCGGTGTGATCATAGCGTTTATGTAATATTGTATGCAGGGATAGCTTTTTCCATTATGAAGGACATGATTCAATTGTTCCTCTAAAAAAAGTGGATATCGATTGTGAAAATGTGTCAAGGATTTTAAAATGTACACATATTGATATAAATAAAAACCTATGTTTGAATTATGTAATGGAATATGTATCTTATCCCAGTGATGGTCTACATACATGTGCTCGGGTGCAGTCCCCATTTTTTTTTTTAGGTAAAAACGAAATTGAGATTTGTTTTAAAGTTTGTACAGGTCGGTATGGTAATGTAAGGTTACATTCACATGGGAGTTTGCATAAAAAATACTTTGCTGCATTAAAAGAGGCGGCTAATTACCACCTCTGATATGGCCACATACAAACTAGCCGATTACCTGTGGACAGTTCTCAGGTGGGCACAACTCCTCAGAAACATCCACCCTGGACGAACACTGGCTCCAGGATAGGTATTCGCACATAACTGCTCCAATGGGGTTTCATGTGTATTGGAGTGGCCTCTGCCATAGAGGACAAATCTTACTAACTGCCACTGCTCAAAATTTACAGCTGCTTGAACACAAGTGTTTACAACCGCCGGCAGGAACTCTTGCCAGCAGCCACACATGAAATTTGTGTGAATATTGGCTTAAGCCTCGTACACACGATACGATTGTTGGCAGGGAATGGTCTTGTGACAGACTGTTGTCCTAAAATCTGACCGTTCGTATGCTCCTTTTGACAATTATTGTCCAAATTTCGGCCAACAAATGTTGGATGACAGGCTAGTAAATTTTCTTCAGACAACGGTTTGACGTCCCATTTTCGTATGGTCAGTACACAAATTTGTCACACCAAAGGTCGAAACTACAAACACGCATGCTCGGAATCCTTGCTCACCAAACACGAAATTAGCCGAAGGGGCCCAAAAGGTGGCGCTCAGCTGAAATTCCTCGTAGTACGTCACTACGTTCGCGTTTGTGGCACGACAATTGTGTCTCGTTGGTATGCAAGATAAGATCCTGGCACGCCCCCCTTTGACAAAAATCAGACGCTCCGTTGGCCAACAATCGTACCGTGTGTACGAGGCTTAGGACACAGTGGAAGTCCCACTTACAAAAGCATTTAATATTAATGGAAAAGCTTGATATACTACATAGCAGGCATCACTAATTGGTGGACTGTGGTCCAAATCCAGAAAGTTTTAACCGGACCTGAGCCTCGCCGAACAGTTGTCCTCTCCCTGCCCATGGCCAGCTGGCCTGGCCTTGGCCGCCGTTGTCGCGATCATCCTCAATTAAGGGTACACGGGAGGCCTGGCAGATCTGTCCCTTTCATAACATCGCAGCACTCCCCCCCCCCCCCCCCCCCCCTTCCCACACTGTCCTACCTTATTCACACAAGACGGGATGCACGGCAGGTCTCAACAAATGGCAGGACCTTTCAAGTTAAGAAGCAGGTGGATTGGTTGCTGGTCAGCATAAGCGGTCCAAGCAATCAATCACCCGCTTTTAGCATGAAAAGTCCAGACCTGCTATGCTTCCCATCTTGTGAATAAGGCAGGACACTGATAAGAGGAGAGGAAGTGGGGAGTGCTGCAATGTTATAGAAGGGACAGGAGTTTAATATCGAGGGTGGATGGTGATTGGGGGGGTGGATCTATGATGGGATGGTCTGTGATGAAACGGATCTGTGATGGGATGGTCTGTGATGAGAGGAATGTGTGATGGATCGGGCTGTAATGGTGTAATTGGGGGGGGGGGGTCCGAATTCTAGCACCAATATGACACTCGGACCTCTGACCGGACCACCGTGAATGTTAATTCAGTACCCTTGCTCTATAGTGCAATTAGTGGCCAATGCTAGAAGAATCAAATGTATAGACATATAAAACGTGACTCCTAGCACTGACTGCACATGCGTTATCGTCGAGTGGATTTTTACAATTGCCGTGTGTTTAATTCTAAGGAATAGCATTAAAATCAGCCAGTAAAATACTATTCCTCCGTTTACTTGCTTTACCGTTATAAACGTACTGTTCTTTTTACGGTCACACTAACAGCGGAGATGGAAACATCCATTTACATCTCCGTCTGGAAAATTAAAACAGGATTTACAGTGCTAAGCACCATCCTTCTGCCTGAAGCCACGTAACACTACAGTAAATAATACAGCATGTTCCAGGCTTAGGAAAAATCCTGCCGGCAGTAAAAACTTAGACACGCTTCTTACCTCCCCATGTACTCGCTACTTGTGGCACGGCGCTCAGCGGATGCACAGCTGGCTGGAAACTTGGCTGCATGTCAAGCAAGTCATTTGGCAGCTTGGAAGTGCTGAGGAGAGAAAAGTACAAGGAGTGTTATGTTATGTCTGAGCAATTAGACACAGCCCACACAAATACTTCACCCGTGCCACACATTCTCCTACAGTCTGTAAAACAAAAAAGTGACCTATTCTCAGAGATGGACGACCAAATTGAAAATGATTAAAATAACCACAAAAATGAATTTAACAGCCTGTGTCACAAAGCAGAAAACAGCGTGCCAATAACATGTGTGAATCACATACAAATCTCTCCAAAGATAAATAGAGAGACCCCGACACTAAAAATTATTAGGTAAAAAAGCAAAAAAACAAGAATTTGATAATCTTAGTTGCAATGTTTTTTCCTTTACAGAAATAAATTAAGGCGATAAAAGTTGTCTTTTTATTTAAAAATAAAGGTTATGCAGTGGTTTTGCACAGAGCAGCCCCAAACTGCCTCTTCTTGGGTCCTTCGCAAGCGCGGGCCCCTCCCTCCTGATCTGGCCCCTCCCTCCTGATCTGTGTCCATTCAGACAAAAAAAGCAGACAATTTGATTGACAGCAGTGGGAGCCAATGGCGCCCGCTGTGTCTCTCAGCCAATGAGGAGGGACAGCTGAGCCTCTCCTGAAAAATTGCTGGATTGAGATATGTCCAGGTAAGTATTTAGGGGGCTGCAGTACACAGGTTTATGATCTTAAAAGCGAAGTTCTGCCAATTTTTTTTTTAAAGTCAGCAGCTACAAATACTGCAGTTGTTGACTTTAAATAATGACACTTAACTGTCCAGGGCGCCCGCGATATCGGCACCCGAAGCTGATCTGTCCCTCAGCTCTCAGGTGGAGGCGTCGCCATTTTTGGTAAAGGAATCAGTAAGTGGAGCAATGCAGCTTCACAGCCTGGTTCCTTACTGCCCATGCGCGAATCGTGCTGCGCTATCCCACTGGTCCCTGCTGTCTTCAGGGACCTGTGTGTCTCCCAGAAGTCAGCAGGGGGACGGAGGAGGCACCAGATGTGGCATAGATAGCCGTGGGCGGCTCGGCTATCTATGCCCGGAAGTGGGAGCTCCCCCCTCCCTCCAAAAGCTGCCACATGTGACACCGGAGGGGATTCCGAAAAGCGGTATGAGAAACTTTGGCTGTAAATTTACGCTTTATTCAGGCGCAGGGTCTGCAAAGCGATCTATGGTGGAATGTTTATCAGATCACGGTTTAGAGCTGGTTTATGGGCATTTAGGAGGGGATACTCTCGCCTCAGCACCTTTTCGATCACAAAGAGAATTTTGCATTGAAATAAATACCGCGATAAATACGGTACCTTTCCTGCCATCACCATAGTTGCATTTAGAACATGGTTGTGGTCTGAGCCCTTTGACTTTGGACTGCTGGTTTTTTTTGCCTTCCTCGATCAACTGTGGGTATGGAGTTGGGTGTATGAGATTGTATTGTCTTTTTTATTTTGTTTGTTTATTTTTTGTGGTTGAACTGGATGGACTTGTGTCTTTTTTCAACCTAACCATGTAACTTTAATAGAGAGATGAAGCTTATGCTTAAACACGCTAGTCTGAACTGCCCTATTCTGCAGAGAGGTAAAACAGACTTGGGTGTCCCTTTTTACCCCCCCCCCAACTTTACCACAGCCCTCCGCCTGTGTGAATGAGGCCTTACTGACCTCCTGAAAACCTCCACTGATCCTGGCTTGTTAGCAGGTTTAGCAGCAATAAAACTTTCCAATAACCATGACAAGCTTTTTCAGTTTGAAAATCGGCCTTAGAACCAAGAAGCACACAGTAGCAAATTCCTAGTTTTTGTCTGTAAAGGTATACTGTAGTCACAAAGGTGTTAAGCAATGACTGTGCAAGGTCCAAGTTCAGTATTTTTTGTAGCAAGAGTTCACATTTATATTACGCCCAGCTTCTTACAGACCTTGATCTCTGAGACATCCCATGACTCCTCCACCTTTATAATCACATGATGACAACAGTTCAAAGCAATTTATCCTTTTACTATAGACAATGTTCTAAAGAATCTGTAATGATAGGTTTGTTTTAGTAAAAATTAAGACTAGTCCACCCTACTTAGTCCGCAAACCTAAACTAAAACGCAAAACGCCTTTCCTCCCAGCTTGCCTCTACATATAATCTGAATCCTTCTGTGGCTATAGGGCCATACTTCAAGATTACAGAGTAAAACAGGGGTCTACAAACTTTCTAAACAAGGGGCCAGTTTACGGTCCTTCCGACTTTAGGGGGGGGGGGGGGGGGGGGAGTGTGGCCAGTAGGAGTAGAAAATGCCCTATCTTTGGGTGTCGGTGGGGGGAATAGCGCCCCAAGGGTCAAGTCAAATGCAAGCAGAAGGGCCCCAAGGGTCAAGTCAATTGCAATCAGAAGGGCCCCAAGGGTCAAGTCAAATGCAAGCAGAAGGGCCCCAAGGGTCAAGTCAATTGCAAGCAGAAGGGCCCCAAGGGTCAAGTCAATTGCAAGCAGAAGGGCCCCAAGGGTCAAGTCAATTGCAAGCAGAAGAGCCCCAAGGGTCAAGTAAATGCAAGCAGAAGAGCCCCAAGGGTCAAGTAAATGCAAGCAGAAGGGCCCCAAGGGTCAAGTAAATGCAAGCAGAAGGGCCCCAAGGGTCAAGTAAATGCAAGGGCCCCAAGGGTCAAGTAAATGCAAGGGCCCCAAGGGTCAAGTAAATGCAAGGGCCCCAAGGGTCAAGTAAATGCAAGGGCCCCAAGGGTCAAGTAAATGCAAGGGCCCCAAGGGTCAAGTAAATGCAAGGGCCCCAAGGGTCAAGTAAATGCAAGGGCCCCAAGGGTCAAGTAAATGCAAGGGCCCCAAGGGTCAAGTAAATGCAAGGGCCCCAAGGGTCAAGTAAATGCAAGCAGAAGGGTCCCAAGGGTTTAAGTAAATGCAAGCAGAAGGGCCCCAAGTTTGAAGACCGCTGCTCTAGAACACTGCACAGGCACAGTCAATGCAGAGGATCCAGTCCAAGGACTCTGCAGCACTGCCGCCAGGTAGGCATAGGAAGCTGAAAGCACTTCCTGGTCGGGAGGCGCCTCCACAGGAACCCAATGGATGATGTCAGACACCAGATGACACCCCGTGGGTGTGGCTACCCTTTTCAAGGCGTTCTTGCCACTTTGTCAAGCCACGTGAGTTTACAATTTGTTTTTAACAAATGTTTTAATGCTGCACTTGGATGGCGTCATTTCCTGTGTGTGTGTTCTTGGTTAAACTGAACTTGCCCTTTGCAAAGATCTCCTTTACACACAAGAGCTAACTGAGCTCTCTTTAAGAGAGGGGGGGGTTACATACTGGTTAATAGTCCATTTTGTCTCATGCTTTATCCATCTACTTTTTATCAGAATGACTAAGTTACAGGGTCATCGCATTCTTATTGCTCTACCACAGCGACAGAGCAAGACTGCCCAGAGAAACAGAAGTAGTGGAACAGTTGGGCTAGTGCTATTCATAAACTGTGTGTTGTGTCATTTACATCTATAGAGAGAAATATAATGGCAAGTACGGATTTGGCTATGGCATGACAAGAAAAGCAACTTTGGTACAGTTTACTATGTTTTGCCTGTATGTACAACAGTGTGAATCTGAACCATACCTGTTTAATGAACCCGGTGTTGAAAACAGGTCAATGGCAGCAGTTGTGTTTATACTGCCTGCTGAGGATGACACGGGGGAGGAGGCAGTCGTAGAGGCGTTTTGAGGCTTTTTGGCGAGCTCCTTGAGACGCTGTTCCTTGTAAAAATTAAAATAAATTAAAAATATGCCCAAAGAAGCAGTTAAAGCGGGAGTTCACCCATAAAACAATTTTTCCCCATAGCTGGATGCTGGTTTTGTCTAGGGGAATCGGCTAGTTGTTTTAAAATATGATCCGTACTTACCGTTTTCGAGATGCATCTTCTCCGTCGCTTCCGGGTATGGGTCTTCGGGAGCGGGCGTTCCTTCTTGATTGACAGTCTTCCGAGAGGCTTCCGACGGTCGCATCCATCGCGTCACTAGTAGCCGAAAGAAGTCGAACGTCAGTGCGGCTCTATACTGCGCCTGCGCACCGACGTTCGGCTTCTTTCGGAAAATCGTGACGCGATGGATGCGACCGTCGGAAGCCTCTCGGAAGACTGTCAATCAAAATAGGAATGCCCGCTCCCGCAGCCCATACCCGGAAGCGGCGGAGAAGATGCATCTTGTAAACGGTAAGTACAGCTCATATTTTAAAACAGCTAGCCGATTCCCCTAGACAAAACGAGCATCCAGCTATGGGGAAAAAGTGTTATGTACGGGTGAACCCCCGCTTTAAGTAATAAAACACGCAAACTGATAACTTTTACTGAAAAGAAAAAAAATTGCCTCAATTTCACGGGTATATGATTATGAACAAATGTAATTGTAACGCTTTAGAAATTACCTTTAAAGCTTTTAATCGAGCCTGTTCTTCCTCCAGTGCTGCTTGCTTTTCCCTTTCATCCACTCTGGTGAGGGAGAGGCCTGTACTTGCAAGTGAGGAGACTGCATTGGAAAGTGTGGTAGCCCTGCATTGAAAACAGAAGGGTTGGTAAATCTAAACGCTAAATTGATGACATTTTTTCCATTTTCTTTCAAAAATACAACAGTGGCCCTCGCAGGGGCGGTCAAGACCCATTGGTCTCAGCTCACAAAACTACAAAACAAACTTGAAACAACATTTTTAAAACTACTTCCCAAAACATTTATGTCAGTTTGTGTGCTAAAACACTATTGGGGAAATGTACTAAAACAAAAGCACTCAGAACCTGGTGCAGCTGTGCATGGTAGTCAATCAGCTTCTAACATCAGCTTCTTCAATTAAGCTTTGACCAAAAAAAAACAACCTGGAAGCCGATTGGTTTCTATGCAGACCAGCGCCACAATTTGCACTCTCCAGTATAAGTCCAGGAAATAGGTGTCAGGGTGACAAAGGATCACAACATTTTTCATAACAGGAAATGCCTGAACAAGGACCTTCATGGCAGAACCACCAGGTATTTTACAACTTCCTTCCCATGGTACGTACCGGTACGTCCTTGGGCTTCAGCGGTTATACTGGGATGATGCCTGCACTTACAGGTATCATACCAATACCGTTTTGTTCAGCCGTCGATTCTCTGCAAAGCATAAGTGATCTGAGCAGCCAATTAGCCACTCGATCACTTCTGCTGTTGACGGAATGGGATCGCACCCCCCTCCCACCACCTCTCCAGTCCAATCAAGGAAGCCGGTAGCGATGCGGCAGGCGGCGATGGCTGCCCTGTACAGAGAGGAACTGATGTTTCCCCTAGGGTCTGATCGGTTGCATGGGGGGCCAGAGGAGAGATTTCAGGTCTAATAGAACCCAGATCTCTCCATAAGAGGACCTGTCATGGCCCATGCTATCACAAGGGATCATCCCTTGTGATAGCAATAAAGTAAAAAAAAAATGTGTAAACAACACAACACACATTTAAAGGGGTGATAAAGAAATAGATTTTTTCCTAAATAGCTTTTTTTACCTTAGTGCAGTCCTCCTTCACTTACCTCATCCTTCCATTTTGCTTTTAAATGTCCTTATTTCTTCTGAGAAATCCTCACCTCCTGTTCTTCTGTCTAACTCCTTACAGTAATGCAAGGCTTTCTCCCCGGTGTGGAGTGTCATGCTCGCTCCCTTAGACTACGGAGAGTCAGGACGCCCACTAACACACAGCTCCTTTCTCTATCTGCAACGTAGAGAGCATCCTGACTCTCCTATAGTCCAAGAGAGGGGGCGAGCACGACACTCCACGCCAGGGAGAAAGCCTTGCATTACTGTGTGGAGTTACAGACAGAAGAACAGGAAGTGAGGATTTCTCAGAAGAAATAAGGACATTTAAAAGCAAAATGGAAGGATGAGGTAAGTGAAGGAGGACTGCACTAAGGGCCCTTTCACACGGAGCGGATCAGTAATGATCCGCTCCGTGTGTCCGTACAGCTCAGCGGGGATCCTTCGTAAAATCCCTGCTGAGCTGGCAGCTGACAGGGCGGTCCCCGCACACTGTGCAGGGACCGCCCTGGGTTTCCTCCGCTCTCCCCTATGGGGGATCGGACGAACACGGACCGTATGTCCGTGTTCATCCGATCCGGCAGACGTAAGAAAAATAGGATTTCTTCCGTCCGCAAATGCGGATCTTTGCGGAGGCGGACAAATTACGGGTGTCAGCGGATGTTCATCCGCTGACACCTGTAATCACATATGTATGTCCCGTTTTCATCCGCAAACGGACGGATGAAAATGCGGACATACTGTCCGTACGTGTGAAAGGGGCCTACGGTAAAGGAAGCCATTTAGGGGAAAAAAAATCGTACCTTTACAACCCCTTTAAAGCACTGACGTCGCACCGTGCTTATGCGCAAATGTAAACGCATACGTTACTCCTGCACGCATATGAAAACTGATCGCGCTACATGTGAGGTATTGTTGGGAACGTCAGAGCGAGAGCAATAATTCGAGCACCAGTCCTAAATTTAAAGCGTCACCTATGGAGATTTTTTCAAATCTGTGGTTTGCCGCCATTCCACGGGCAGACTTTTTGGAAATGTTGGATCGCTCGGTTCTTATTGTTAGAGCTGGTGGGGGACCGATTCTGCATCCAGCTAGGCAAGTTCGATTCCCCCCCAAAAAAAGAATCCTATACTTCTCTCTTTAAGAGTGCCCGTGGAAGCATGCCCCGAGTGTGCTAGAGTGTGCATGCGTTAACTCCTAGGAAGAAGTAGTCTACACTCCTTGTATAAATCAAGCCAACAATGCAGTCCAAAGAAAAAGACAAGTTCTAATTGGATGCTTGGGATTTCAGTACTTCAAGATTCGTTTTATGGACCAAGAAACCTGGAGCTCACATGCGATTGGCAGGAAACAGGCTCGCCCTTCTTCTGGTTTATAGAACACAGACCAGTTAGGTGAATTAGAAATAAGCTGCGTCAGGCTGGGAGCGGTGGGGCTTCAATAATGATGCAGAATAGATAATAAACACGGTATCACCACTAGCTCCAAATCAATATCTGCAATCACTTTGGCAGTGCAGCACAAAACACTTTTCATCTCCCAACAAATAACTAGTCAGTGAAAAAAAAAGGGATTAGAAAGCATCCATATTTAATTGTGTCTCATGGGCAAAATAATACATCCTGTTGGAGGGCGGCCAGAAGGGAGTTGCCTGGTTGCTGCTCTAGGATATAAACAAAGATTTCAAATCTAAGCCATTTCAGCAAACATTTTGATTCAGGAGAGGTTGCTGAGCTTTCGTCCCGTCAAACCATCAGACCTCGTGTTATTTTTAAAAAAAAGAACCAGTCAGGACTGGGCATATAAAAGAACCAAAATACATTTGTGTAGGCTTCCTTACTAAACCCAGGACTCTGCATTCGCTATACCTGGTCTCCACAGTACACTGAACATGGAAAAGCAATAATTTTAGTAAATATAAACTGTAAAATACCCTCTCTCACTAGCAGTATATAGCAGTCTTGTGACTTCTATCGGTGTCTGGTTAAAGCTTGTAGGAGTTTTCCATTCTAGACCATGATGTTTTTTAACTGTAAGCTGCAAAAAAAGCTCCAGCGTTAGAGCTGTAAAGACGTCAGACGCCTGCAAAAGTGATTCAACGAAACTTAACGCTGTGCGCCTGCTCCGGGGTCATCCTCGTCCGGGTGGTGACGTCAGCCCCCGGAGCATGCTGGGACTGTGACGTCATAAGAGGCCTATATAAATCATCGCGCACCGCACACCCGGCATTACAGCGGCATGCTCGGATAAGGGTGGGAACCCCCGCCCCGTTTTTTTCAGCGTAGGAGTTCCCCTTAAAATCCATACCAGACCGAAGGGTCTGGTATCATCCTGGGGGGAAACCTCAGCAAATTTTTTTTTTTAATTTGCGCGGGTTCCCCTTCAAGATTCACCTTGATCCGACTTCTGGTGCGACCTCTATTCAAATCAATGGGCTCCCATAGGGAACCATTGATTTTGAATAGAAACAGAAAAACGCGTCTGAAAACTAGCGCGGCAAAACGTGCATTAAATTCAATGCAAAACGCGGAAAAAATAGGATTTTTGTACTCACCGTAAAATCCATTTCTCTGAGTTTATAGACGGACACAGCCTTCATTGACATTAGGGTTATGCTTCTTCCTACCAGGAGAAATCTCCTGGTAGGAAGAAGCATAACCCTAATATCAATGAAGGCTGTGTCCGTCTATGAACAGAAGAGAAATAATGTTAAAAATGCCCCTTTTTTCCTGGCGTCTGTACTAGCTTTACAGCCTGTTTTTTAAAACGTCCATGGAAATGAAGCCTTAGGTTTACCCCCTTCCCTATTTCGATAAAAAAATAAAGAGGAAATTTCAGGGGGTTTTGGTCGCAGCACTGGAGGGACCCTGCAGGAGGGAGAAATAAGGCAAGTATTTACTAATTATTCATGAACCCCTAGACATGACAAACTTTTGACCCGTACAGTGCAGAGGGGCCTCACTGCAAGGTTAGACCAAGGGTAGAGTTGTGCTTTGCAAGCATGGCCAGCACCAGGGAAAGAATATAATAAAAGTAATAAATATAATATAGGAACAAGCAGAGGAAAGGTTTTTTTTTTGGGGGGGCCACTCATGCTTACTGTGTTACCCTAAGAAAATGTATAGATGCAGAATAATTTTGTAACGTGTTGGGGTACAAAATTATCCTGCATCTACACATTTTCTTAGGGGAATACAAGAAAAACTCAATACATGCAAGTAGCAGATCTCATTAAAAGCTGTCCCATAGATACCGGGTCCCATGTCCCATTTTCCCAGCTCAGATTTAAAAAAAAAAACTTTTTCTAAATGATCCAGGACGAGGTTTTCCCACCTGCTCGCCGCTGTTGAGTCTTTAATTTTCTTCCCTTCCAGAGAGGCTAAATGTTGTTCCAGGGCATCGAGCAGACTGCTTGGAGCCTATGGAAATAGAACGGAATAGTAACCAAACTCAGCAATGAAACCGTCAAAACTTTAAAATAACACATAAAAATGGTGTGTTCTTTGCGCTGTTTTATTGCAACCAGTTGAACAGTAAAGACTGGGGCCATCTTTCATTCATTACACATCGATATGACCAGGGCTCAAATTTTCAAGTCCAGTCCTGAAGGGTTACTCGCCACCAGTTGCCCCACCCAACTCCTAACCCTGCTCCGCCCCTAATTCTGCTGCTAATCACGCCCTCATAAATTATCTCATGAAATCACACTTAAATGTTTATGCAGAATTAAGTTACAAAAATAACAACTTTATCAGTTCCCCTCAGCGCGGACTCACCACGCCCCCATTGGCGGCCAGATCATGACAGGATGAAGAAGAGAGCCGCGGGATCGGAGAGCGGTATAGACCACTATCAGAACTTACATTGAAATTTCCTCTGCTCGCTCACACAGCCCCGCCTCCTCATGACCCCGCACCTGTGATAAACACATCCCAGCATTGGACTCGCATTCTGTCTAAAACAACGCGGGGTCAGGAGGCGGCAGGGCTGTGTGAGCAAGCAGAGCGGAGGAAATTTCAATGTAAGTTCCAATAGCGGGCTATACCGCTCTGCGATCCCGCGGCTCTCCTCTTCTGCTGTGCTCTGTGCCATCAAGGTGATCGGCGGCGTTGTCCCTCCCCCGCATCCCCACTCCCAGGCAGCCCCCAGCTCCTCGCCAGACCTCATTTTCCTTTTGCAAAACACTGAGGTGCTTTGCAGGCGCTATTGCGCTAAAAATAGAGCATGCAAATCTGCTGCTGTTTCTCCAGCCTCGAGGGCTGTCACACTGGAGCGGTGCGCTAGCAGGGCAGTAAAAACAAAGTCCTGCTAGCCGCATCTTTGGAGCGGTGTATATACCACTCCTGCCCACTGCAGTTTTAACCCTTTGTTGGCTGCGGTAAAAGCACCACGCTAGTGGCCGAATAGCGCAGCGAAATTGACGGAAAAGCGCCACTAAAAATAGCGGCGCTTGACCGCCGACGCACCCACTGCCACAGTGTGAAAGGGGCATTAAAGTGTACATGTCATTTTTTTTTTTTTTTTTTTTTTAAAGTGTATTTTTGTGCGTGTACTCGAGAGAGGAGCCGGACTGCAGGAGTTGGGAGTAGGCTGGCCTCCCCCAGAAGCAAACTGCCACCTTTCTCTATGTCCCGGGTGGCAATGGCGGGTGTGTGAGGGGGTCCTCCCACACAGCCCGCCCTACCTGCTCCGCTTTGAAGCCCAACGGGGCAGAGGGACTCCCTATAAGAGAGTGAGAGGATTTTGCCCGCTCAACCAGCCCTGTTAGTCCTTCGCCTCTCTTTCTTTTTTAGAGACCGTGTGGTCAAAGTGCGTGCGCATGTTAACCCAATTTCGAGTGCGTGTAAGTGTGGTGTTTTTTGTGGGAGGGGGGTGGGCGTACTAAGCGCAGACTTACCTCGCATAGCACACCCACTGGGAGCCGGGCTGCGACCACCAAACTCAATTCACATGTAGCCGAGACCGGGATCCGAACCCCTAGCTGCAGAGGTGAATGGCTTGTCAGCGCAGTGCCAATCGCGTTGAGCCACCGCAGCTCCTGTGTACATGGTCATTTAATACACAGGGGAGGTGAGGCGTACTGACCCCCTCCTTATTTCAGAAAATACATATCATTGCGATATGGGGCAATTCTGTCCCTCGCCGATAGTTTCTGAAAATCTCTCTCGCAAAAGGAAGCAATGGCTAAAGACAGGAAAACCTCATATTTATACAAACTAGGCTTAGTTTGAATAAACCATTTTAAGCCATTGTTATTACAGGGCTTCACTTTCCACATTTAGTTATGTTACAGCCTTATTCCAAAATAGATTAAAGTCATTATTTGCCCTAAAGTTCTACAAACGATACCCCATAATGACAATGTGAAAGAAGTTTATTTGAAATCTTTGCAAATTTATAGAAATTTTTATAAAAAATGAAATTTAAAATTTAAAGCGGGGATTCACCCAAAAAAAAATTTCTAACATTACATTGAGCCGAGTTTTGATAATGACATTATGCGGACATTTTAATCCTCTTGCCGTACATACGGTTTTATCTATATTTTCACCGCGGCTTCCGGGTATGTAATCTGCGGGACTGGGCGTTCCTATTCACATGCTAACAGCGCGTCACAAGTTGCCGAAAGAAGCCGAACGTCGGTGCGCAGACGCCGTATAGAGCCGACGCGCAGACGCCGTATAGAGCCGACTCGCAGTCCGGCTTCTTTCGACAACTCGTGACGCGCTGTATGCGCCAGTGGGAAGCTTGTCAATCAATTAGCATGAGAATAGGAACGCCCAGTCCCGCAGATTACATACTCAGAAGCCGCGGCGAAAATATAGATAAAACGGTATGTACGGCAATAAAATTAAAAAGGTCAGCATAATGTCATTATCACAACTCGGCTCAATGTAATGTTAGAATTTTTTTTTTGGGTGAACCCCCGCTTTAAACAAGGAAGCAAGTGTGAGGAGTGAATTGTCCATATAAACATACACTAATGATTTTTACAGTAAATGAACCCATACCTGCACAAATTTGCGATATATTTTTAATCTGTCTGGAGCTCAGCTTTAAAGTGCAAGTTTGCCTTGTCGTAAAAAAAAAAAAAAAAAAAAGTGTAAAACCTTATACTCTCCCCATTTCCGTGGTCCCCTGGTGCAGTGTCCCTGTGGACCATGCCATTTTTTCCTCCTCTTTCTCTAGGGATTCCAGTAAACAGAGGGATTCTGACTGGTCAGCGAGGTCGTGTGCTTGCTAGGGACAGCTCTAATCTGTCCCTAGCAGAAAAACAGTGCGTTTTTCAACCCCCATTAAAGCTGGCCTGTGTGGATGCTGAAACCATCACCAACGGAGGTAAGAGCTGCGGGGGACCAGGGAAGTGGGGAGGGTGTTGGTTCATTTTTTTTTTTTTTTACCTTTTTCTGAAAAGGTGAACACTAAGCCTATACACCCTCCTGTGTAAAGCATCACATGCCTGACAAAGGGGTCCTGCGTGACTCTTAAACGTTGCACTTTTCTTGTGTTGCGATCACGCAATAAACTACCCGTTTGGACACCACTTTGTGCCGATCCTTGGTCTGCTGGAAAATATCTACCTTGTGACTTGAACCAGTATCCAGCTGGTTGTTGCTACAGCACCCCATTTTTGAGCGCTTATACCAGGAAAGTGTGCAATGGGAATATGAAACATTAAATCTCCTGTGTAAAGCAGACACCGTTTTTAAAACCCACACGTTGTATCCTCGATACAGAATCCTACCAGACTGCCCATGAATTGTGCTGTTCAGCAGATGTAGCGGCTGCCAGCAGCAGTTACAGATTATAGAACCAAGATCAATACACCAGGAAAGATGACGCAAGCTGGGAAAATATCTACAGTGTGACTAGCTGTATATAATGGATGACTGTTCTGAGTGAAGCCTCTGCGCTGTGTGTGCGCAGCTGGAAGCCAGACATCTGGGTCGGCCTTTCATAATGTAGAGTGTTCGCTGGCAAATATTTAGGAGAACGCACAACAAATGTCAAATGAAAAAATGATCAGATTACATTCCTCTGGCCATGAAGCAGCAGATTATGGCAGCAAATCTCTGCACTCTGGGCCGCAATGATAAAAAAGTGTCTGAAAGAAAAGCTGTCATCACCCTGCAAATACCACAAGAATATGTCCAGAGTTACAAATTTATCTATCATTTTTTTTTTAGAGGAGGCAGGTACAACTTACAGTACCTATATAAATAATGCTATCTAATCTATGCTGGTTGCCAAATGTGGCTGTAAAAAGATGCAAGATAAATGTCAACTAGCAGCTCTGAGACTCAATCATATCATAACTTAAAGGTTAAAGTGGTTGTAAACCCACTTTGACAACTTGCACCTACAGGTAAACCTAGATTAAGGCTTACCGGTACCTGTAGGTGCAAGAAATATCTCCTTAAAGCGGAGCTCCACCCTAAAGTGGAACTCCCGCTGATCGGAACCCTCCCCCCTCCGGTGTCAATTTGACACCTTTCAGGGGGAGGGGGGTGCAGATATGACAGACAGGTATTTGCACCCACTTCCGGCCACAGTTTGCAGGCAGGACGTGTCCTCCCCATCGTTGTGCTCTGGGAACGCTCGGCTCCCAGAGCACAGCGGGAGCCAATCAGCAGGCGCAGCGCAACTCGCTCATGCGCCGTAGGGAACCGGGCAGTGAAGCCGGAGCGCTTCACTTCCTGGTTCCCTCACCGAGGATGGCGGGGAGGCAGCAGAGTGACGAGCAATCGCTTGTCCTCTGCTGCGGACGGCGCTGGACAGCGGACATCCTCTTTAACCTACACAATTAAGGAGATATATGCAGAAAACACTGCACCGATGTCTACGGCGCAGGCGCACTGAGCGTCCCGGCATTCTGGATGGGATAATGCTGTCCCGCTCCAGTCAACCACAGCGCTGAAGCGGCGATGCCAGGGAGAAGCTGCAAGAGGACATGGCGGCGGAGGGGAACAAGGAGCACTTTGGGGGCTTCGATTTCAGGTAAGTGCCACATAATGAGCCAGTATGCTATGCATACTAGCTCATTATGCCTTTCTCTTGCAGGTGTTTTTTTTTCCTGTATTAAATTTAAGAGGGTTTACTTCCTCTTTAAGTCAACCAGTTAGATAAAATAATAAATACACATATTTTTGCAGATCTCAGGTGCAATGCAAGGATCCTGGAGAATATCTCAGTATAGTATAGCCATCTCCCTGAACTTCCCAAACAGTTACTGGAGAGCAAAAAGTCCAGCACCCTCACAGTTAATTAAAAGTCCCCCCCCCCTTTTCTTAAAACTCATACTTACCTAGGTGGTAATGCTGCATCTGTCCCCTGCCAGCCAGCTCCATGACTGAGAATTGAAAAATCAAAGACTGCTGATCACTCGGTTCTCAATGCTCTACAAGCAGAGAGCTGGTGACTGTCAGTCACCATTGTGCTTTGCAGGAGGCGGGAGTGGCTGGCTCAGGCTCTCAGCAGCTCACTGGGAGGCTGAGCCAGGTGCCTGTCCAGGGTTGCGACTGTCGCAATCTTGCCCCAGCTTGGACCGGCTCTGTGACGTCAGCCGATGGCAGGCTTCCGCCTATTGTCTGCTCAAAACGGGTCACACAAGTGCAAAACAGACTGCGCTCCTGTGATCCATAGGAAAAGTCCCGCCAAACAAGCTTTGGCGGTACTTGTCCTTTAAGACTGCAAGCAGTCTGCCACAGCAGTGGATGGTAATTGTAGTAGTTCATTAATTTACAGATCATTGTGAGGCCATCGCTAGACCTCAGCACAGATGACATGGTAACAGTGTCTCTGCGGTCATCACCCTTATAACTAGCTTGTTTAAATATCCACATCGAGAACTGCCAGAAAGCTAAAATTAAAATGAATACTGAAGAAGGGAGGCCTACAGCCGACCATAGACTTATTTATTTTTGGATCAACCAGATGGGTGGATGGTGGAACGGATGGAGCGGCGAGGTGGATGGAGGAATCCTCCTTGCCGTGATATTGTATATTGACAGCGGGACCTCTCTGCTGTCAGAATAAACTGATCGGCGCTGCATTTGTTTGGTTGCTGATTTCATCGTAAGATCAAACTCTGTCGAGTTCCCAATTGCATTGATGCAGTGAGGGAGACCCCATTAACATGACCCTCAGGGACCTGTGTCAAACAATGACCTGGGCTCTGATACAAGAAATGGGAATGAAGGAGAGCTCTGCTCCTTGGCTATCCACAAACAAATGCAATACACGGCAGCTGCTGCATTAACATCTTTTACAGATTTTCACCTGGTGATCTTGCACACTTCCTAGGACGACAACGCTCACTCCTGCATTGCATCTATGGAGCAGCAGCATTGTAATCCTAGGATAGGCACTGTTAGGACTACAATACCCCCCATCTCCTCATTCGTATAACATAAAGAGGGAAGTTTCTGTAGTTCACCTAGTCAGCAGACGTATACAGGAAGTTATCAGCTCACTGACCAGTAGACCCACTCCCTCTGTCAACCTCCACCCCTCTTTACTCTTTGGCATATGCCACTTGGTTTTTGCGCTTACTTTTGCACCTCAGATTCTCTGGATTGACTAATGTACAGATTTTTAATGTCCAGTAGCATACATTGCTCTAATTCTGCAAGGACTGAGGTCCCGGTCTCTACACCCATCAGTTGATATAGACTGTTTTATGCTATAGGTATCATTATGTTACGATATACACTGCACTTGAAGTTGGTGCATATCTCACTTTGCATTGTAATTGTACCAACTTTGTCCATGTTTTTGTTCTATCTGCTTTTCAATAAAAATATTGAACAATGAAGTCATCAGCTCACTGGTCTTCTGGCAGGGTAGATAGGTATTTTTTACATTTATCAAAAATGATCAGACCACAAAAAAAAAAAAAAGTTTGATTGGATTCAAAACACTTTAAATTCAACACACACACTGCAAATACGAATTAATAATATGCAAGAACTGGTTATCTGTGCACCAAATTCTGTCCATGTGCATATTATTTATATAGAAATATCATCCAGAGACCCCCCCATTGTAGCTAAATACAGATAAATGCCAAAAAGCTTCCTTACCTGAGATAGATCGGGAATGTCTCCTCTGTCAATTCCCACTTGCTAAAGTAAAAAAAAAAAAAAAAAGTTAACATATGTCGAATGACTATGCTTTCAGATCTGATTCCTGGTATGACTATAACAGGCCCACCATCCCACAACGCTGTGCTCGGGGTTTGGGTAGAAAACCAGCAGGCCCAAGCAGTGCCACATGGGAGACACCTACAACCCTGCACCCAATATTACAATGACCGTGAAATTCAAGACTCCTGTGGAACAGATCATACCCTGGCATTTTAACAAACTTTTTGTGGTGTGCAATCAAAGGAATGAAGGAATGAAGATGGAGAGAGCAGCCGCCAACGGAATGGACACTTTCCATTTAATGTGTGTACCATCCCTTTATGCTTTACTACCCCATTAAACTTACACCAAAATTATGATTGCCGTTTAATGCATTGCTAAGGCCCTTTTCACACTACAAAATAAATCCGTTTTAATAATCCGTATTAAAATCCGTCAGATAATGTTAAAAAACAGAAGTTATACGTCCTTTATAAAATATCATTAAAGTCTATGGGATTTTTTTATGTTCCGTAAAGATCCGTAATAGTCCGTTATAACGTACGGACGTTAGTTATAACGGAATATGTGACGGGTCTTGCACTATTTTTTGTCCATTTTTTGTCCGTTGCAAGTAACGGATATATTAACGTCCGTTATATTTTAACATTGAAGTCTATGGCGCACGGACGTTAGTAAATGTCTCCGTAAATGTCCGTTATGTTAACGGACGTTAATTTTACTGAGCATGCTCAGTAAAGACTTCTGGAGCTGGACTTCAAGAAAGGGTGAAATGGTTTTTTATTAACGGACGTTAGAAAGGAATGATATAACGGATGTATACGGATATATACGGTTAAACATTATCCGTTTTCAATAAAGGAAGAATGGTAAAATATTTATCCGTATGTATCCGTTATTAAATCCGTTAATAAACGTCCGTTAATAGGTGTAATACGGATATTATAAAACGGACATACAATCCATAGTGTGAAAGAAGCCTAAGGTATTTTCAAATTAAATGTTGTGCTGTACAAAAAACAACAATAATGAATAATAATTAAAAACAAAATAAAGTTTAAATATTAAAAAAGGTTAGGAAAAAAAAAAAAAGTGGGGGGGGGGGGGGGGGACTTTTTTCCCCCCTTTTTTCACTTGTCAGGTTGCAATGTTACCTTGTATCAATCTCTGAACAGTATTTATAAACTCAGACACCCCCCACCCCTCTATTATTATTTTAGCAGCTGCTGTATTTATACAACTACTCCCTACTGTTATTTTGACAACCAGGAATAGCTGGCAAGCACAAGACAGGGTAAGTGGCAGCAAGGCATTCGATCAGGACGTAGTACGCATGCCCTTTGTACTTTAAAGTTTTTTGATAGAAATAAAAAAAAGATCCAGCTCTGCTCGGTTATAAAAGCGGCCGATGGCACAGATAAGCCATATATCCACCTTATGAATAATATTCACAAAATTACAAAAACAACAAACGGTGATGAAGGTGAGAAGGGATAAAGTCCAAAAACTCATTAACAAAAAGGTAAACAAAGTCCTTTCAGCAGAACCAAGGAAAAGGCTCATGCACAGAGTCCCATGAAAGGATAACGCTCATAAGACCCCTTTCACACTGCCTACGCCAATAGCGGTGGCGGAAAAATGCCGCCATTTTACCGTCGGATTTGCGGCACATTTTGGCCGCTAGCAGGTGCTTTTAACCCCTGCTAGCGGCCGAGAAAGGGTCAATACCTCCTGCAATGCGCCGCTACATCGGTGTATTGCCGGCAGTACCATGGCGCTGCCAATTGATTTCAATGGGCAGGAGCGCATTAGCAGCTCTGAGTTCACCGCTGCCAATGCGCTCTAAAGAAGCTGCTGGAAAGACACTTTGACGCCCTGCCAGCACACCACTTCAGTGTAAAAGCCCTCAGGTTTTCACACTGGAGTGAATAGAGCAGCTGTTTAAGGGCGGATTGCAGGCGCTATTTTTAACGCTATAGCACCTGCAAAATGCCCTCAGTGTGAAAGGGGTCTAAAAGAAAATCCAGCGCAATAGTGTGCAGCAACATCAACTAAAGTATCTTGGAGAAGAAAAGGGATCCAATGAAGTGCTCCAACATCAACCACCACAGCCCAGTAGAATGGACACTCACCAGAAAGAACGACTGCCGTTAGAGCAGCAAAGACGTATTTATTAAGTATCGGTCATCCGAATAAAGTAGGCTGTCCAGCGACACTCCCCATCAGGTTACAACTAAGAGAAATAAAGCTCGCCGCGAGCCAAATAAAGTCTTCATAGAGTAGTAACTTTATTACAGTTGCATCAACATTAAAAGAAAGAATGTAGCAAACCATCCTTACACTCAAGTGCCGCTGCCGACCCAAAATCGGTCAGCGGCGCAACGTCACCACAAGTGTCTCCTACCCTAGGAGATGGATTCCGGGTCGGCAGCGGCACTGAATGCAAGGATGGTTTGCTACATTCTGGCTTTTAATGTTGATGCAACTGTAATAAAGTTACTACACTATAAAGACTTAATTTGGCTCCCGGCGAGCTTCATTTATGTTGGATGCAACTTTATGGGGAGTGTCGCTGGACACCGTACTTTAATCAGAAAACCAATACTTGAATGTATGTTTGTTGCTCTAACAGCAGCCATCCTTTCTGGTGAGTGTCTATTCTACTGGGCTGCGGTGGTTGATCTTGAAGCACTTGATTGGATCACTTTTCTTCTCTTCAACATACTTTAGTTGATGTTGCTGCACACTATTACACTGGATTTTCTTTTATTATTATACAGGATTTATATAGCTCCAACAATTTGCGCAGCGCTTTACATCAGGGAACACAGTACAGTCACAATACAATTCAATACAGGAGGGATCAGAGGGCCCTAGAAGGGAGGGTCAATTGGAACAAAGGGCCCTAGAAGGGAGGGTTAAGTGGAACAAAGGGCCCTAGAAGGGAGGGTCAAGTGGAACAAAGGGCCCTAGAAGGGAGGGTCAAGTGGAACAAAGGGCCCTAGAAGGGAGGGTCAAGTGGAACAAAGGGCCCTAGAAGGGAGGGTCAAGTGGAACAAAGGGCCCTAGAAGGGAGGGTCAAGTGGAACAAAGGGCCCTAGAAGGGAGGGTCAAGTGGAACAAAGGGCAGTAGCTGTGGGGGAAGATCAGATGGACTCAAATGAAAATACAGTTGTTAGGTGTGGGTAGGCTTCTCTGAAGAGGATTTTCAGGGATCCTCTAAAAGCTAATAGAGAAGGAGATAGACGGACAGATTGGGGTAAGGAGTTCCATAGGCTTGGAGAGGCTCTGGAAAAGTCCTGGTGAGCTTTATCCTTTCACGGGACTCTGAATGAGCCTTTTCCTTGGCTCTGCTGAAATTACTTTATTTTTACCTTTTTGTTAATGAGTTTTTGGACTTCATTTCTTCACACCTTCATCATCGTTTGCTATGTAATTTTTTTGGCGCTACACATTTTGTAAAAGTTTAATAGTGTGCAGCACGCCCAATATACACAACCAGATAAATGGCGTTTTGATACCCATCAGAACATTAACAATTATATGAAAAGTGGTTAAATCTAGGATTTTAAAAATAAGCAGGAAACAGATGCCCTATAAACAGGCACCTGATAGCTAAAAAGGAAATTCCACAGGCTTAAGTGACCTAGGGGTACACACATACCTCTGCAACTTTTAAAAACTCAGAAATCCGTGTCATTCTGGTGAGGAACTTCTTGTAAATATCCAACCCGTCTTTACACTGGTTCTTCTTCATGTCAAAATATTTTTCTAAGAGAAAAAATTGGGGAGAGCTCTGGGGTAAAACACCTCATAAATGGTACATATAGTGGTCACTAGTTATGAATTCTTTAGTCAGGAGAGTCTAGGGCAGTGGTGACAAACGGGTTGCCCTCCAGCTGTTGTGGAATTACAAGTCCCATCGGCCCTCTGCCTGTGGGAGTCATGCTTGTAACTGTCAGCCTTGCAATACCTCATGGGATTTGTAGTTCTGCCATAGCTGGAGGGCTGCCAGATTGGCACCTGTGGTCTAGGGCAGTGGTGGTCAACCCTGTCCTCAGGGCCCACTAACAGGCCAGGTTTTATGCATTACCTTGGAGCGATGCAGACTAGAATACTGCAATCACTGAGCAGCAAATGATATCACCTGTGATGTATTTCAGTTATCTTGCAAACCTGGCCTGTTAGTGGGCCCTGAGGACAGGGTTTGTGACCACTGCTCTAGGAGATCTTTATGCTACCAGGGATAAGCAATTAGCGGACCTCCAGCTGTTGTCAAACTACAAGTCCCATCATGCCTCTGCCTCTGGGTGTCATGCTTGATGCTGTCAGAGTCTCGCTATGCCTCATGGGACTTGTAGTTTGGCAACAGCTGGAGGTCCGCTAATTGCTTATCCCTGTGCTAGACGTTTATGGTCAATAGAGCAACCGTGAGCTTAAAGCAGAAGGGGATGCCACCACTGTGAAGGATACCAAGCTGTCCAGCTGCAAGCCCTTCCTGATGTAACCCTTACCATGGGTGGCAGCGAAAGGGTTAAACGAAAGGTCGCAAAGGAAACCATTTAGTCCGCCATTACTTACTAGCCATCACACTAATGCTTTGGCAGCATGGCTTTCAAAATCAGCATAGACATACACAGTGGGCCAGATTCAGATACAATGGCGTATCTGTCCGGCCGGCGTAACGTATCTTAGATACGTTACGCCGCTCTAACTTTGGGCGCAAGTTCCGTATTCATAAAGAACTTGCGCCCTAAGTTACGGCGGCGTAACGTATGTGGGCCGGCGTAAGCCCGCCTAATTCAAATGGGGATGTTGGGGGCGTGTTTAATTTAAATTTGGCTTGACCCCGCGTATTTTACGTTTTTTTTTAACGGCGCATGCGCCACTCGTTAAAAGATCCCAGTGCGCATGCTCGAAAATCCGCCGCAAAACGTCATTGCTTTCGACGTGAACGTAAATTACGTCCAGCCCTATTCGCAAACGACTTACGCAAATGATGTAAAATTTCAAAACTCGGCACGGGAACGACAGCCATACTACGCCTCATATAGCAGGGGTATTTATACGCCGGAAAAAGCCGAACGCAAACGACGTAAAAAAAAGTGCTGGGCGGTCGTTAGTTTCTGAATCGACGTAAATAGTAATTTGCATATTCCTCGCGTAAAAATACGGAAGCGCCACCTAGCGGCCAGCCTGAAATTGCAGCCTAAGATACGACGGTGTAAGACACTTACACCTGTCGGATCTTAGGGATATCTATGCGTAACTGATTCTCTGAATCAGGCGCATAGATACGACCGAGCGCACTCAGAGATACGACGGCGTATCAGGAGATACGCCGTCGTATCTCTTTCTGAATCCGGGCCACTGAATTGAATTTTCAGCGTATCTTTTCCAGGCCAGTGACTGAAAAATATTAATGTCGCATGGAGCCAGGACAACTAGTATATGGGAAAATCAAAATCGGCAGCCCATGTATTTCTCCTATTACAGGTACACTTTAAATCAGAATTTCAGCTATTTGAATATGCCAATCCCTGGAAGGATCCTCCTGGAACCTGGAAGTCACTGTAGTAGACAATGCATACTTCAGTGATGGCTCCTGGCTTTCGGGAACCAATGCAGAGTGGCTGCCTACACTGCACTTTTTAAAAATGAATGCAAAGTGTTCTCTGATAAGATTAGGTGAAGGTCGTGAAGTCAACGCCTACCTCCCCACCTCGTCCAATCAGATAATGCCTTGCATTCACTGAGAAAGAGCAAGGTGCTCCCTAAATGTTGTTCATGCCGAGCGAGTGACGACCTGTGTTCACCAAGAAGCAGAGGAGCCGCTCGGCACAGGACCCAGAAGCCAACGGCAATCATTGTAGCAGTGATTTTCAGCTTCCGGAGGATCTTCAGAAATGACACATACATGCATACATTGGACCAGCATGGACTAAGCAACCATGCAGAAACAGCAATAGCTGGAATTCAGCTTTACCAGGTTAACAAGAATGCATTTAGGGTCCAAGTACACCAAGGTACATTTCTCTCCAAGTTCATCTTTACCAGCTTGCTGCCCGCCCATAGTAGCTGTACAGCGAGCGGGCAGCAGCTCCAGGCTTGGTAACGTACCTGTATGTTGCAGCCTCTTACAGCTTCAGCTGTGATTGGCAGCTGATTTCAGCCGATGATTTTGGCTGAAGTCAGCTGATTGGCTGAGGCCAATCGCACACAGTTTTGAGTTTACAAAAAGGCTGAACTCTATTGTCAGCAGCAATCTGGCTGACAAATAACAAGCACAGCCATCACCTTCTCTATTCATGAGCAGTCTGCCCCAAAATCAGGAAGCGCACGTGTAACACGTGTTAAGAGTCATCCTGCTACAGAAATCAATGACGTCTCATGGCACCCATAAGAAGCACACGCGACTGCTGCAATTACTAGACTCGCTTAATGAATTCATGTGGCATCACACTGCGTAGGATAACTTACACCGATATCACTTGCTGAAGGAGAAAAAAAAGGTCTGCCCTCAGGTTTTCTGCTCTGTAACAAGTGTTGAAGAATGACAAATCAGATCTATTTACCTAACAGATTAATTATCCCTTCATTGTATGCAGCGAACAATCTGATGGCATCCTTGAAGAGCAGCATGAAAGCAGCATTAATGACTCCATTTGTCAGTTCGTTGGCATTTACCTAAGAGAAAGGAAACATGCAAAGCACTGAAAACATGGGCATCACAGGGTGGAAACTTGAATGGGCATGGCAGAACTGGCAAAAGATCGAGATCCTTACATAAAACACACACACACACACCCCCCACACACATTTAAAAGTAAGCAGCAGCCCGACCTCTCCAGCACTGGCTTATTTTTGGGGATTGCAGAAATCCACCAAAAACATCCAATACAGCCAACTATTACTATTAGCTCCTCGGCAATTGGCTGGTAAATAGTATAAGTGCCAGTCAAGGAGACCTGTCCATCTACACAAAGCTAAAACATTTAAATTGCTTGTAAACCCTTACATACACCATTACCACAAGTATTGGGACGCCTGCTTATAAAGTGGTTGTAAAGCCTGAACATTTTACCTTAAGCCATTCTTTGCATTAACCACTTAAGCCCCGGACCATTTTGTTGCTAAATGCCAAGGCCAGGTTTTGCGATTCGGCACTGCGTCGCTTTAACAGACAATTGCGTGTGACGTGGCTCCCAAACAAAATTGGCGTCTTTTTTTTCCCACAAATAGAGCTTTATTTTGGTGTATTTGATCACTTCTGCGGTTTTTATTTTTTGCGCTATAAACAAAAATAGAGCGACAATTTTGAAAAAAATTCAATATTTTTTACTTTTTGCTATAATAAATATCCCCCAAAAACATATAAAAAAAATTTTTCCTCAGTTTAGGCCGATACGTATTCTTCTACCTATTTTTGGTAAAAAAAAAAAATCGCAATAAGCGTTTAATCGATTGGTTTGCGCAAAATTTATAGCGTTTACAAAATAGGGGATAGTTTTTTTGCATTTTTATTAATTTTTTTTTTTTTACTACTAATGGCGGCGATCGGCGATTTTTTTCGTGACTACGACATTATGGCGGACACTTCGGACAATTTTGACACATTTTTGGGACCATTGTCATTTTCACAGCAAAAAATGCATTTAAATTGCATTGTTTATTGTGAAAATGACAGTTTCAGTTTGGGAGTTAACCACAGGAGGCGCTGTAGGAGTTAGAGTTCACCTAGTGTGTGTTTACAACTGTAGGGGGGTGTGGCTGTAGGACTGACGTCATCGATCGAGTCTCCCTATAAAAGGGATCACTCGATCGATGCGCCGCCACAGTGAAGCACGGGGAAGCCGTGTTTACATACGGCTCTCCCCGTTCTTCAGCTCCGGGGAGCGATCGCGACTATAAACGAATAGCCGCGCCGTCGTCCCGGATCGCTCCCCGCGGGAATCCGCCCGCCGCATGCAGCAGAGGGGGTCCCGATCGGACCCCCGACCCGCTAGAAGGCAGGGACGTATATATACGCCCATCTGCCTGTACGTGCCATTCTGTGGACGTAAATAGGCATGCGGCGGGCGTTAAGTGGTTTAAGTGGATGTAACCCCACTCTCATGCTTTCAAAACTAATGCCATAGTGTTGATCTATAAGGATATAAAACCCTCCTGCATGTCTCCCCTCTGTCTGTTATAAGACCTGAAAAACTGCAGATTCTGTGGGTGTATCTGTTGTCCGGAGCTCGGTGGGTGGAGTCGTGATGTCAGTAGACTCCACGCCCACCTCTACACTCCTCTTTTTAACATGCATTTTTTCCTGTGTATTCCTTACACTAAATTCTGCTATGATCACTAACATCCAGTCAAAATCCAGAAAAGAAACCACATGACTTCAGAAAAGGAGTGGGGGTGGGAATTAAAAAATTATGCCCGTCTCAGGCTAGTACATGAGATATGTAAATAACCTGTCACTCACAGCAAGGGGGCGGAACGGACTAAGGTTTTTCTCTGCAAGTCTGTTTTATTTCACTGAACAATAAAAGAGGATTGCTCAGAGCTGAATTAACTCTGTGTGGCAAGACTGGGCACAGATGATAGGAAATCTTATACTCTACATCAACGTTTCTCAACCAGTGTGCCGCGGCACACTGGTGTGCCGTGAAGAGTCCCCAGGTGTGCCGCGGCAAAATGACCCCCAATATGTCAGCTATGGCAGCTATCTGATGTCACAACTACTTCTAGCCACTTGGTTAATATTCGTTATTACAGCGGTGCCGGTCCGCTGTGTAAAGCTCAATTGCCACTGCAACAGGCACTCGGGAAGCTGTGCGGGCCTCCCGAAAGCGTCTTGCCAACCGAGTACGTCTTCGGTTGCTATGGGAGGGTCGGGCGCACGCACGCACTGCTATGTGTGACGTGTGAGCCGCGGCAGCTAGAGGACTCTGGCTGGCGCGCTTTTCCCTGAGGGGAAGAAGAACGCAAGTAAAGTAGAGGTGGAAGAACAGTGAGGAGACACGGGTACAGTATTTTCTGTCTATTTACTGTCATTTTCAATGTGAAACATGTTTAATAGTTTTATTGCAGGCTGCAGGCATTGTTTATAAAAAAAAAAAAGAAACTACATTACACCTGTTGGCACTTTCACATTGCCTCATTTCATTGCAGGCATGGTGATTTTTTTTTTAAATGTAATATATTATACATGGGCTATATGGGTTATTATTGATAATGATAACTGTATACTTCAATACTGCAGGTGTAACGCAGTGTACCTGCGGTTTTCTGTGGTTTCTCAGACTTCTATTATGTCCCTCATTTTTGGTGTGCTTTCAGAAAATGTACCAAAAATTTACTACATAATAGAAGTTTATGAGAAACCACATGAAAACCGCAGGTACACTGCACTACACCTGCACTGTGGCCAAACTGCATTATTGAAGTATACAGTTATCATTATCAATATTAACCCACATAGCCCATGTATATTATATTAAAACATTTTTTAAAAGGCACAATGAAAAGAAAAAAAGTTTAATAAGACAATATTTTTTTTTTAAGCACCCCCCCCCATCCCTACGCAAGTGGATACGCACACGCATATGTAAACAGTATTCACAACACACATGTGAGGTATCACCGCACATTAGAGCGAGTGCAATAATACTAGTGCTAGACATTCTCTTTAGCTCTAAACATGTAACCTGTAAAGGTTTTTTTAAAGCGTTGCTTATGGAGATTTTTTTTATACATTTTTGGTTTGGCGTGCCTTGAGATTCTGACAGATTTTAAAGGGTGCCTTGGTAAAAAAAAATGTTGAAAAACACTGCTCTACATTGTGACATCAAAAAAAAAAAAAAAAAAAATGTCATCCACTTTAAGGTAAACAATGTTTATGTGTCAGCATCCCATCCCCGCAGCCACCCCTTTCCTCTTCAACTTACCCAAGCCCTCATTTGATCCAGCACAGTGCACATCTGCAGCTCTTTGGATCTTCTCGCGCATCCTTTCCAGGTCTCACTGGCTTTGCTCGGGCACCCGGAGCCATTGACTCCCAGTGCTTTCAATCAAAGCCAGTGACTAGGGAGGGGGTGCGGGACCAAGTCCCGCTGTCTGAATCAATGGACGCAGCAGCGGGGCTTGGGTGTGAGCACCTACATGGGAAGCGGCTTTGCATGGGGGCACAGGACAGAGGGGAGTGGCCAGGAGCGCTGGCGGGGGGACCCGAAAAGAGGAGGTTTGCAGCCGCTCTGTGCAACTGCATTGCACAGAGCAGGCAAGTATAGACTTTGGCCCAGATTCACAAAGGAGATACGCCGTCGTATCTCTGAGTTTGGGCGGTCGTATCCATGCGCCTGATTCTTAGAATCAGTTACGCATTGATTTCTATTAGATCCGACCGGCGTAAGTCTCTTACGCCGTCGGATCGTAACTGCATATTTACGCTGGCCGCTAGGGGGCGTGTACGCCGATTTATGCCTAGAAATATGTAAATCAGCTAGATACGCGAATTCACGAACGTACGCCCGACCGACGCAGTACAGATACGCCGTTTACGTTAGGCTTTTACTGCACTTGCCCGTCTAAGTTGGAGGCGTAACGTAAATCGGATATGTTACGCCAGCCTATAGATACGCCGCTGTACGCAGGGCCATCTTTTCCATTGGGCACGCTGGGCAGTTGCCCGGGGGCCCCGCTTGCCTGGGGGGCCCCACCGGCTGCCCAGCAACCCCAGTAAAAAATTGTGGAGAGTGACGGGTTAGAACTGCCCATGCCCAGTTTGCGGAAATCACAGAGAATATCCGGTCCTCCACGAGTGTGGGGGGTTGCTGATGTAAGGGGGGAGTGAATGTAAAAATGTAAGGGGGCACTGATATAAAGGTTCCCCCTCCTATAATAGTGATCCCCCTTACCTTAGTGTATTTACTCTACTGAAGGTGGTCTCTGGTCACCGGAGTGCCCCCCCACATCAGAGTCTGCAGGATTCCCCCTTACAATGCAAGGGGGAACTCAGTCTGCGGACCCTGATGCAAGTGGCAAAGAGAAAGCAGTGGACTCTGATATAAGGTGGTTTCTGGTCACCAGAGTCCCCCCTCTCCACATCAGAGTTCCCCCCTTAGATCATGATCTGCAGCGTTCCCCTTTACATAAGAGTTCCCTTTCACTGTAAGGGGGAATCCTGCAGACTCTGATGTAAGAAGAAACTCTGTGCTGGCTGGGTTATAGTAACCTGGCCTTCATGTCAATGAAGACATTTTTTTTAAACACATTGCTAATAGCACTAGCTATATGTTTATAGTTTAAATACTGACATTTGCATTGTTCGGCACTGAAAACTGTAATTTTAGGTAAATTTTTTGCAGTGGCAGTAAAAAATGTGGTTCTGCCAGTAAATTTTATGATTTTTGTCAGTAAATTCTCGTGTGTGATTGTGTAGACAGGGCCCCAGTGCACTGTATTGCCCGGGGGCCTATAATGCTCTTAAGATGACACTGGCTGTACGAGAATCTGGCCCTTTATTTTTTATTTACCTTTACAATCACTAATGGTATCCCAGTCTTAGCCCTTAGGGTTCAATATTGAGTTGGCCCACCCTTTGCAGCTAGAACAGCTCTGGTTAAGCACTGATGTGGACGAGAAGGCCTGGCTCTGTGCAGGCCAGTCAAGTTCCTCCACCTCAGTATCGCTCATTCATGCGTTTATGGACCTTGCTTTATGCACTGGTGCGCAGTCATGTTGGAAATATGTGTCAATTACTCAGAGTTCTGTAAATTGGAAAACTAAAAAAAAAGCCTTTGCGGCTCTCGACCTGTAGTTCCCAATGAAGTGCTCTGGTAGATCATTGTTTCTTCCTGTCAGAGAGACACAGACAAGTCTGCAGGAGTCCCGCATGGCACCCGCAACCTGCTGATCTGTGCGATGCTTTACAGTAAAAATAAATAAATGCACATTTTTTACCTGCAAAAGGGTGTGCATTAATTTTTTTTTTGTAAACAGGTGAACTTACCCTTTAAAGGGCAGAAAAACCTGCACAATTGCCTACATTCGGGTATATTCTACTTACATTGAAATCAAGCAGGGCATCCATTTGGTTCTGTATAATGGGCATTGTCTTTAGCAACTTTTCTGTGTTCATTGTCCTCATGACGCCATCAGCCCTAAAAATAAAAAGATAGCAGGATTCAGTACAGCTTTTTTTTTATGCAGACTTACTTATGATTACATTCAGAATTATCTATCACCACCAGCGTTCAGGTGAAAACTCGGCTCTTACAAACTGCAGGGCCGGGGTAGTGGCCGGTATTCAGCTACAGGAGGGGGGCTCATCACAGTGTAGAGCGGTCTAGCAGGACAACGATGGTCCTTGCAGGAGCCAATGCCAATCAATCTGATCAGACAGTCCCAGCAAGATGAGATCCGCCAGCAAGCAGAACAGTCAGGATCACCGGATATAGGGTGTCAAGCTCGGTTTCATGGTGGGCCGCATCAGCATTATGATTGCCCTCAAAAAGGCCGGTTGCATCTGTAAAATTAGATGTCCAGTGCATCCCCTCCTCTTACATTAGATGTTAAGAGCCACCCCATCATCAGGAGTTGAGTCCCCCACTCTCCATTACATCACAGTGCACCCCATTTCCTTATGCTGCTGCTGGGAAGAAGCTGGATTGCTTGAAAGCAGAAAGGAAGGGTCTTGAGGAGGGCTGGAGCTGCAGTAGAGGTGCGAGGGCCACAAGAAATGGCCTGGAGGGCCGGATTCAGCCCGCGGGCCTTGTGTTTGACACCTGTGCTATATAGAAATTAAAGCCTTTAAGGAAAAAAAAAAGGGGCAAAAAATACACTACTTTTTAATTGAAAGCCGGCCACTGGTACAGAACTAAGATTTGAGCTTAAAGTAACAGAATAACGAAGGAGACAAAGAAAACAGACCTTGCCTCTGTTTGGGATTCTGCACTGCGTCGCTTTAACTGACAATTGCGCGGTCGTGCGACGTGGCTCCCAAACAAAATTGGCGTCTTTTTCCCCACAAATAGAGCTTTCTTTTGGTGGTATTTGATCACCTCTGCGGTTTTAATTTTTTTGCGCTATGAACAAAAATAGAGCGACAATTTTGAAAAAAAAATGCAATATTTTTTACTTTTTGCTATAATAAATATCCCCCAAAAATATATAAAAAAAATATTTTTTACTCAGTTTAGGCCGATACGTATTCTACCTATTTTTGGTAAAAAAAAAAAAAAAAAACGCAATAAGCGTTTATCGGTTGGTTTGCGCAAAATTTAGAGCGTTTACAAAATAGGGGATAGTTTTATTGCATTTTTATAAATTTTATTTTTTTTACTACCAATGGCGGCGATCAGCGATTTTTTCCGTGACTGCGACATTATGGCGGACACTTTTGACACATTTTTGGGACCATTGTCATTTTCACAGCAAAAAATGCACTTCATCGATTGTGTCCCCTTATAAAAGGGATGACACGATCGATGATGCCGCCACAGTTCTTCAGCTCCGGGGACCGATCGCGGGACTCCAGCAGCGATCGGGTCCGCTGGTCCCGGAGCTTCGGACCGGGTCGCGGGAGCGCACCCGCGATCCACGGCTGGGTACTAGTACAGGACGTACCTGTACGTACATGTGCCCAGCCGTGCCATTCTGCCGACGTATATGTGCAGGAGGCAGTCCTTAAGTGGTTAATGAATAAAATAAAAAAATATTTACCCCAATTTGTATGTATAATGTGAAAGATGTCACGCCGAGTAAATAGATACTCAACATGTCACGCTTTATAATTTGTGCACACATGGAATGGCGCCAAACTTTGGCACTTAAATATTTTTAAAGCGTAGCCTATGAAGATTTCTAACAGGTTACCAGTTCAGAGTTAGAGGAGGTCTTGTGCTAGAAATATTGCTCTCGCGCCAACGTTCCCGGCAATACCTAACATGTGTGGTGCAAATGCCGTTTACATATGCAGGGGCAATCTGCGTATGCGTTCGATTCAGAGTGAAAGCACTTTACTTTTTTTATACTTAATTATTATTTTATTTTTTTACACAATCCTGTAATTTCTTTATTGATTTTTTTTCCTTTTACAAGAAATGTCAACTGCCCCCCTTATAGTAATATTCTTAAATAAAAATAATACATGTCAGGCCCTCTTTATGGAGATACCGTGTTTCCCCAAAAATAAGCCTGGGTCTTATATTAATTTTGGCAACAAAAGACCCAGTAGGGCTTATTTTTGGGGTAGGTCTTAACATATTCAGGAATCCCCAGTTTGAACACACTTAAAATGCCCAAATCCTTTCTTTTACAGTAGCACACAATACAGAATGTGTGTGCCCCTGCAATTTAACAGTGCCAAACACCTCAGCTCTCCTCCACCTCTCCCAGCCACCAGCGATGGACCCTGGCCCCCCTCCCTCTGCAATGCTCGAAGCAGGGAAGAGAGCACACCAGCTTTTGAAGAAAAAGAATCTGTAAATAGTAGCTCTGTAGCAAAGTCACCTGACAGCGCTAGAGACAGAGACACACACACACACACACAGCACAGCACACTGCCTTAATAGGATTATAACATGTTTCCTCGAAAAGCACGCAATTTCCTCGAACTAGGGCTTATTTTCAGGGTAGGGCTTATATTGTAGCCCTCCTGGGAAAATAGCGCTAGGTCTTATTTTCAGGGAAACACGGTATCTGGGGCCAATGAACCCAAAATAGCTCCTCTACCCTGGCAAACATGAGACAAACAAAAATAATGGATCTCTGCTTTCCAGGACAAAAACTGGTAGTTTACATCTGCCAGTACCAGAAGTGGCATCATGGTGTCACTTACGGCCTCCCAGAGTCATACAGATGGCCGCAGCTTTATTTGGCGGTGCCACTGGATAGGCAATCTGGCTTACCGATCGCACGGTAAAGCCCGGAAAGGTATCGCATCCCACGGTCTGCAAAAGCAATCTAGTGAATGAAGAGCCGCTAACATGACTTTTACATTACAGAGAATCACCGGCTGATAAAATAGATATCTGAATGTCGTCTGTAGCTGCACGCATCATTCATATATTACCACTTCAACCTAAGGACGTCATATGACCTCCTACAGGCGGGAAGTGGTTAAAGAGATCCACTGAAAGAGCAATTTATTGACAAAGGGCACCAACTGTAGAAGGGCAACACCACAAGTAAAGAATGCTCCACCTTTATCACCACCTATCAAATAGTTTTCACCCCGATCCACAGTTACAGAAACTTACCCACGCTTTACTTTGGTGAAGTCGAAAGCAACTTGTCTGTAAGAAACTGCCTTCTCGTTCAGGTACCGGCTATAGCGTCTTATAAAGGTGGACATGTCATAACCTGCAAGTGGTAAAACATAAATCAGTTTAATCCAAAACGCAAAATATGCTAACTTTTCAGAGCACAGTGTTGCATTAATCTGCATCTTTAAATATGTCTGGAGTTCAGTTTTAAATACACACAATGGGAACAATTAAAGTTGGCAAATGTACCCTTTCATGGATATTCTTTTTCTATCATTTGAGTGCTTTGCTGAGCACAACCATCACCTAATATAGCCCACACTTCCATAGGTTTTGTTTTTTGCCCAAAGCATTTGATAGCTATATGACCAGTTAGAGAAATTGGCATGTAATAAAAACATCTGAGGGTATAAAGTGTCTCAGAATGTGTGTATGTACCTGCAGCAAACACAAAAAACAGCCAGAGACGATCTTTTTCATAGGCAGCACACTGTTGTGTCTAGGTTTATACCTGCTGTCCCCAAACACAATCCTACTTCCCCATTAATATGAATGCCCACCTCACCACCCACTAGGGATTTACAGAAAGGAGGTGTAAAAGCTTGGCAACACTTTGCCTGTCAGGACGTGGATTTGGTGCATGTAGATCGGGGTATCGCAGACAGGTGACTGGTAGATCGCGGTCTGGGTTTGCTGACCCGCCATTCCAGAGCATCAAACAGAGTGCAATGCAGGGGCACAACTTGTAGAAAGGAGCAAGAGTCGCATAAGCCGATACCTCCTCTGTAGTGTCAGCTTCTGTCCCATGCGGAGTGATACCAACTGCACTCAACCCTCTTATTCCGACTAGCGTGGTGCCAGCAGCAGGAAAGGAGAAATCTTCAGATCAGTGTGAAGCAATACACCGGGCAGTACAGTGAAACCTCGGATTGCAAGTAACGCAGTTAACAAGCGTTTTGCAATACGAACATTTTTTATTTTTTTTAATCCTGACTGTTTGCGAGTGTTGTCTCGTAAAACGAGCAGGATTTAAGCCTCTGCGGTGTGCAGTGCCGCATTTGGCCAGAGGTGTGTGGGCGCCGATCAGAGCCGTTCGGAAATACTCCGTGCCCAAGCCTTTTCCGAGTTCAGCCAAGCTGTCCAAGTATTTCCAAGGCTCTCCTGCACTCGCCCCCACCTCTGGCCACATGCGGTATTGCATGCCATAGAAGTCAATGTGGAACAAGTTATTTTCGTTTCCATTGACTTCTATGGAGAAACTCGCTTTGATTTGCAAGTGCTTTGGATTAGGAGCATTCTCCTGGAACAGATTATGCTCGTAATCCAAGGTTCCACCGTACAGGGTTTCTTTCACACTGATGTGCTGCGGTTCACCCACACCATGGGTGCAGTGCACCTGCGGGTTTGCTGTGTTTAGCCATAGACTATTATATTCTACCGTTGTACCACCCCACAACCATACGTGTAAATGAGCCCTAAGGGTGCCACTGCTGAATGCAACTAAGGGTTCACTCACAAGTGCTGCTCCTCTGAAAAGCGATCAGAGTGTGTGTTGATAGGTGGTGAGGAGGTGATATGTTGCTGTCTCACCGCCTGATTTAAACCCATGATTGCCGTGTAATGCACACACGTTTGGGACACGGTAGTACTGCAATAAGAGGTTTAATCAGGTGTGAGGAGGCGACACTTTGCCCGGTTTAGGTAGATCTCCATCTCTTAAAAAAGGGTTGTAAAGGAAAAAAAATGTTTTCCTTAAATAGCTTCCTTTACCTTCCGTCCTCCTTCACTTACCTCATCCTTCCATTTTGCTTTTAAATGTCCTTATTTCTTCTGAGAAATCCTCACTTCCTGTTCTTCTGTCTGTAACTCCACACAGTAATGCAAGGCTTTCTTCCTGGTGTGGAGAAAGCCTTGAGGGGCGAGCAGGAGTGTCAGGACGCCCACTAACACACAGCTCCTTTCTCCATCTGCAAAGTAGAGAGGGTCCTGACACTCCTGCTCGCCCCCTCAAGAGGCTTTTTCCACACCAGGGAGAAAGCCTCACATTACTGTGTGTAGTTACAGACAGAAGAACAGGAAGTGAGGATTTCTCAGAAGAAATGAGGACATTTAAAAGCAAAATGGAAGGAAAAGGTAAGTGAAGGAGGACTGCACTAAGGTAAAGGAAGCTATTTAGGGAAAAAAAATGTTTTCCTTTACAACCCCTTTAAGGTTGCCTACCTCTGATAGAGATGAACCCCTAACTGCCTGCACTGTATATCTGCAGCAGTCATTTTAAAGCAATAGTGACAATCAAACCTTACCTTGAAGTCCACTCTTGTCCAAAAAATTGCTCAGATTGAATAAAGTGTTCCGGGATGCCAGATACTGTATAAAGCGCTGTAAAAAAAAAAAAAGAAAAATAAAGAAAAAAAAAAAAACAAAAAAACACCACCAAGTTAAAAGCATATAAAAAGTATTTTATTAGTAAAGCCCTACCCCACTTAAATTTTATTTTTATTTTTTTAAGCCCAACTTCAGGATAAATGTAATGCATGGGCACAGGAGTGCATGGACTTGGATGCACAGGCTCTGTGGTCCGACCACCTTCCCCTACGTAGATGTCAAACTCTGCTGTTTGAAACAGTCCATGTGGCCGATTCTCCTGAGCATGTGGGATGCCATTAAAGTTCATGTAAAGCAAGGGTGCTCAACCTGTGGCCCTCCAGCTGTTGCGAAACTACAAGTCCCATGAGGCATTGCAAGGTTACAAGCATGGCTTCCAGAGGCATGATGGGACTTGTAGTTCTGTGTGACAGAACCCACTGTCACTGTGTTTTTTGGAAGGGACTGTGGGCGGGCCTCCTACCCACAGATTATGGCCCAGAAGAGACTGGAGACCTGGGGACAAGCTGGCATTGAGATAATGTAATGTAATGCTACATCGCTCCCCCCCCCCCCCCGCTCTTGTTGCTGTGTCTAATTGTGTTGGTTAATGGCACATAGACAATGGTCTGGACTGGAGACGTCTCTCCGCAGGGGATGTGTATTGAGGGGCTGCCCGCTTACCATAATCCCTTTATGTTTAACTGTAGTCTGTTTCAATGTACAAGTGTTGCGTTCCCATTGGTTGTTCCTTCTCCCCCACCCCCTCCCCTCTATGACAAGGCTAAGGTGAGTGTCCCTAACTGTGTGTAAAAGTCTATGTTTTGTATTTAATAAACAGTTTATGCTCTGCATGTTTAACCCTCAACACCTGTGTGGATTGTCTCGTGATTGAGGGGTTAAGGGCTGGTTATGGCAAACCTGGCGCGTTTGGAGGATAGGTGACACAGGTCTGACAGATGTGCCCACCTGGGGTATCCGAGATCCATCACATTCTGCAACAGCTGGGGGGCCACAGGCTGAGCACCCATGATGTAAAGGCAGGAGTCCCAATACTTTTGACAATATAGGGTGTGTGTGTGTGTGTATATATATGTGTGTATATATGTGTGTGTGTGTGTGTATATATATATATATGTGTGTGTGTGTGTATATATATATATGTGTGTGTGTGTGTGTGTGTGTGTGTGTGTGTGTGTGTGTGTGTGTATGTGTGTATGTGTGTATGTATGTATGTATGTATGTGTGTATATATATATATATATATATATATATATAGTGTGTATACACATACATATACACACACGCTTTATAATTACAGTTTTATTATTATAGCAGATTTATATAACAGTACAAATTCAATACAAGAGGGTGATTTTCAGGCTTTTTCACTGCGGCCAACATGATTGGCGCTTGTGCTACTTGCCGTACTTTTTTTTATTATCACAGCACACATTTAATAGACAATCAGCTCCAAATGACACTATAAAAAGCTGTCAAGGTAAAATTACAGCGGAAGCTGTTACAAGGGAAGCACCGCTGCTTTGCAGTTTCTGTGCATTAAGTCAATTAACATTAAATAGGACTCATTATTACACCAATTTCCTTCCTTTTTCTAGGAAAATTATCTTTGCTGCTCGATTAGCAATATGCCATTCTACATATGAGCGATATTATTTTGTCAGTCATTCTAAAAATTACTTAAAAAGGAGTTGTAAAGGCAGAGATTTTTTTTTTTTTTTATCTCTATGCATTAAGATAAAAGGACATGTGTGCAGCAGCCCCCCTCAGCCCCTCTAATACTTACCCGAGCCCCATCTCTCTCCAGCGATGCCCACGAGTGTCTTAGCCGTCCAGGACACTCCTCCTGATTGGCTGAGACACAGCAGTGGCGCCACTGGCTGTCAAAGTCAGTTAGCCAATCAGGGGAGAAAGGGGGCAGGGATGGGCTCCATGTCTGAATGAACACAGGGAGCTGCGACTCGGCTCAGGTGCCCCCCAGCAAAACGCATCTCTATCCCTATATGGTATAAAGAAAACTCATTTAAAGTCCCAACCCCAGTTTTCTTTGTACCATATAGGGATGGAGATGCGTTTTGCTGATACCCTTATACTATTATGCGTTTTTTTCCAGTGCTCTTCACCACAATACCAAGCATAGGTGGAGGCGGGGACACACCCCTAGTCACCTGTCCTCCATCTACCCATCAGTCTTTACATGCCTCCATTGAGGAGACTTCAAAAGATTAGTTAGGACTGCAGATCGCAGATAGGAAGTGTATAGGACGGCGCTGTGTGTATAGGAACTGGAAGTCCGCGCCATCCTGCCGCCTCCTCGTTCGTGACGAGGAGGCGGCGGAGCTTTGTTACAGTGGACAGCGCAGACTTCCGATACATACAGGAGGAGGCGGGACGGCGCGGACTTCCAGTTCCTATACAAACAGCGCCATCCTATACACACAGGGACAAGGTACAGCACTGTACTAAATCCATTGCTGCCCTAATCTTGTGTTTGTAGGAGATAGGAGACGGTAAGTAAATGGAGAGTTTGCTGTGATAAGTGGCTGAAAGGTCTCTTGTTACTGGTTTACTGATAAGCTTGTGTGAAACCCATTAGATCAATTACTGATTGTATTTGAGGCTGTATACAGACATTGTACTGCTCTCCAGTCTGGTTTCATCTTTTGGCAAGGGTACAGTTTCTTTCTTAGGTTTTGGCATGGGACTCAACTGCAAAAATCCTGTGCAATACTAACACAGCGGATAAGGTACATGGGCACAGTGAGGCATGCAATGGGCACAGTGAGGCATGCAATGGGCACAGTGAGGCATGCAATGGGCACAGTTGACCCTCTTTTCGCTTACAGTAGCTGCTGCATTTCCTACCTTAGATTTATACTCGAGTCAATACATTTTCCCATTTTTTTGTGGAAAAATTAGGTGCCTCGGCTTATATTCAGGTAGGTTTATACTCAAGTATATACAGTATATTTATGTATGCTCTGTGATAGGGTTGTCCCGATACCACTTTTTTAGGACTGAGTACAAGTACCGATACTTTTTTTTATGTACTTGCCAATACCGAATACCGATACTTTTTTTAAATGTGTCCCCAAATGCAGCCATGTCCCCCCCACATATGCAGCCATGTCCCCCCCACAAATGCAGTCATGTCCCCCCCACAAATGCAGCCATGTCCCCCCCACATATGCAGCCATGTCCCCCCCCACAAATGCAGCCATGTCCCCCCCCACAAATGCAGCCATGTCCCCCCCACAAATGCAGCCATGTCCCCCCCACAAATGCAGCCATGTCCCCCCCCACAAATGCAGCCATGTCCCCCCCACAAATGCAGTCATGTCCCCCCCACAAATGCAGTCATGTCCCCCCCACAAATGCAGCCATGTCCCCCCCACAAATGCAGCCATGTCCCCCCCACAAATGCAGCCATGTCCCCCCCACAAATGCAGCCATGTCCCCCCCACAAATGCAGCCATGTCCCCCCCACAAATGCAGCCATGTCCCCCCCACAAATGCAGCCATGTCCCCCCCCACAAATGCAGCCATGTCCCCCCCCACAAATGCAGCCATGTCCCCAAACATATATGCAGCCATGTCCCCAAACATATATGCAGCCATGTCCCCAAACATATATGCAGCCATGTCCCCAAACATATATGCAGCCATGTCCCCAAACATATATGCAGCCATGTCCCCAAACATATATGCAGCCATGTCCCCCCAAACATATATGCAGCCATGCCCCCCCACATATATGCAGCCATGTCCCCCCACATATATGCAGCCATGTCCCCCCACATATATGCAGCCATGTCCCCCCACATATATGCAGCCATGTCCCCCCACATATATGCAGCCATGTCCCCCCACATATATGCAGCCATGTCCCCCCACATATATGCAGCCATGTCCCCCCACATATATGCAGCCATGTCCCCCCACATATATGCAGCCATGTCCCCCCACATATATGCAGCCATGTCCCCCCACATATATGCAGCCATGTCCCCCCACATATATGCAGCCATGTCCCCCCCACATATATGCAGCCATGTCCCCCCATATATCCAGCCATGTCCCCCATATATGCAGCCATGTCCCCCACATATATCCAGCCATGTCCCCAAACATATGCAGCCATGTCCCCCATACTGTCAGCACATGATAGGGGAATCATGAAGATTTTGCACTGCCTATGGTTTGTGTTAGTGGGGACCTTACATTTGGACACAATTTTGTTCTGAAAGTAAGAGAATACAACTTAGAAACATAACAAACAGCCATCCATGAAAAGTATGAGTCTTGTAAAAGGTGAGCTTAGGATTGCCACAAATGTATATTTGCAACTGCTCTGGTCTAAAGAAAACTGACTCCCGCAAATACTTGGTATTAGTCCCGATACCGATACTGGTATCGGTATCGGGACAACCCTACTCTGTGTATATATATATATGTATGTATGTATATACGAACACATAAATAGTGGGGTTTTATCAAATTTGACTGCAAACGCGGAGCTCCACACAAAAATGGAACGTCCGCTTTTGTCACATTTGTCACCTGTCAGGGGGAAGGGGAGCAGATACGTGTCTAATACAGGTATTTTGCTCCCACTTCCGGGTATAGATACCAGAGAGCCACCCGCGGGTATCTACACCACTTCCGGCACCTTCTCCGCCCCCACCGCTGTCTTCTGTGAGACGCACATGCTCAGTAGGGAACTAGGAAGTGAAGCCACAAGGTTTCATTTCCTTACCGAAGATGGCGGTGCCTCCACCTGAGAGCCGAGGGACAGATCTACTTCAGGTACTGACATTGCGGGCACCCTGGACAAGCAAGTGTTCTTATTTTAAAAGTCAGCAGCTGTAGTATTGGTAGCTACTGACTTAAAAAATAAAAATAAAAAAATAAATGGCGTAACTCCGCTTTAAAAAAAAAAGCAAATGAGACATTTATTTTTTGTGTTACACACACTTTGAATTCCTGCTTTAAAACTAGTGAGTAATAATGCTGAACTATCCCTTTTAATAAAGGCCACAATAAAAGCCAACCTTTGTCTGCGGGGTGAACAGTCCCTGGTATTAGTAAGTTATGACACCATATAGAAGATAATGGGTAATAAAACCAGGTGTGACAAGTCACTTATCATGCAGAGACATCAACACAATGTGCAACATAAAAGGTGTCCTTTGCTTTAATTAATAACACACGGGGTGTGTGTGTGTGTGGGGGGGGGGGTGTTATCACTGCCAAGTACAGTGTGGATGAACAGCTGACGACATGTCACTGTTGTGTGTAAACGAGTATATAACCTCTTTCACTAATAATTACTAGTTTGCACTTTAATGTTTAGGAAACAATGAGCAGCAGAGGCTTGTCTGTCCAGGGAGGGGTCAGTGCATCCTACCCTGGGCCCATCAGTCCTCTCCCTGACAGACCGCCAAGGGGTGACCGCAAAGGATACCGAGTGGCCAACACAGATCACCACTTCTCAGTCCAACTGTAAGACTGGCTAGGCATCAATGATTCATCTAGGAGTGTCTTGACATTTTCATGATGGACTCATTAACCCCTTGCCACCTGCTCTGGCATCTCTTTAACCACTTCCCGATGGCCGTACGACTATATAGTACGGCCGCAGGGTGGCTCTACTTCTCTGGGACGCCGTCTTTTAACGTCCGCCCTTTCCTCGTTCCCAGCGCGTGCTCCCGAGCGCGCAGCAGGGAACTTCTGTGCTGGCCGTGTCCCTTGGACACAGCCAATCACAGATCGCCGTGAACGGACAATCGAAGTGGCCGTTTGGTAGGCGATCTGTGCGGCCAATGAGAGATGATCTCAAATGTAAACATATGAGATCATTTCTCATTGCCGGCTCTCACAGAGACAGCGTCCTGTCAGGGAGAGAGGAGACCGATCTGTGTCTCTTGTACATAGAGACACAGAATATAAAATATCGCAGATCACCACCATTACTAGTAAAAAAAAAAAAAAAATCTGTCCCCTATTTTGTAGGCGCTATAACTTTTGCGCAAACCAGTCGCTTATTGCGATTTTTTTTTTTTTTTACCAAAAATATGTAGAAGAATACGTATCGGCCTAGACTGAAATTTTTTTTTTTTTTTTATTGGGATATTTATTATAGCAACAAGTAAAAAATATTGTATTTTTTTTCAAAATTGTCGTCCTTTGTTTATAGCGCAAAAAAATAAAAACTGCAGAGGTGATCAAATACCACCAAAAGAAAGCTCTACGTGTGGGGAAAAAAGGACGTCAATTTTGTTTGAGAGCCACGTCGCACGACTGCGCAATTGTCAGTTAAAGCGACGCAGTTCCGGAAGCTGAAATTTCACCTGGGCAGGAGGTGGGTATATGTGCCCAGTAAGCAAGTGGTTAAATAGTTTAGAAAAAGCCATTCAGCATTTTAACGGAATGACCCGGGACACCCAGAGACTTTGTGAGGATGGGGGATACTCCTGTGTCAGCGTCACTGATAACTCTTGGGTCTGAGTCCACCCTGTGCCCTTTGGGCATGGGGTGGCAAGTGAATCATAATTCATGTATTACATGAGATGGGACATCACTGATAGTTCGTATTGCAGGATTTTGAGATACTGCAAGATGTTGGCCCAACCAGTCAATACTGACTCATTCTATGATTAGCCCTGACTGGTGACATGCTAATTGAGTCAGGGCCTGGAAGACATTTCATTGTCCTTGTGTGAAAGGTGTTAATTGCATAGACTCCTAAGATATTCCAGTAACCATTGTGTAAGGCTGTAGAGGTGTTAATCCAGGTCTGCTCCCAGACCTCTAATTATGTATGCTAAATACTGTTTATGTGTGATAACACTGTCTAAAACCTGTTGATGCTCAGAGGTGTGAATAGGTGTCAAGCTGTATGCGGAGACGGAACGTCTGCCTAGGGAACTCCATGTGTGATGGGGTTTTGTTTGTTATGCTGTTAATGAAGGAAGGCCACTGTGAGCAGAATCATGTGCAGTATGTATGTCACAAAAGTGAGTACACCCCTCACATTTTTATAAATAACTTACTATATCTTTTCATGTGACAACACTGAAGAAATTACACTTTGCTACAATATAAAGTAGTGAGTGTACAGCTTGTATAACAGTGTAAATTTGTTGTCCCCTCAAAATAACAACACACAGCCATTATTGTCTAAACTGCTGGCAACAAAAATTTGTACACCCCTAAGAGAAAATTTCCAAATTGGGCCCAAAGTGTCAATATTTTGTGTGGTCACCATTATTTTCCAGCACTGCCTTAACCCTCTTGGGCATGGAGTTCACCAGAGCTTCACAGGTTGCCACTGGAGTCCTCTTCCCCTCCTCCATGACATCACAGAGCTGGTGGATATTAGAGACCTTGCGCTCCTCCACCTTCCGTGTGAGGATTCCCCACAGATGCTCAATAGGGTTTAGGTCTGGAGACATGCCTGGCCAGTTCATCGCCTTTACCCTCAGCTTCTTTAGCAAGGCAGTGGTCATCTTGAAGGTGTGTTTGGGGTCGTTATGTTGGAATACTGCCCTGCAGCCCAGTCTCCGAAGGGAGGGGGATCATGCTCTGCTTCAGTATGTTACAGTACATGTTGGCATTCATGGTTCCCTCAATGAACTGAAGCTCCCCAGCACTCATACGTCTATTTCCCCAAAGACAACCTCTAGATAAGACGCTAAGCTCGTGCACTTAACTTCTTTGACCGACCATGGCGAGGCCTGTTCTGAGAGGAATCTGTCCTGTTAAACCGCTGTATGGTCTTGGCCACGTGCTGCAGCTCAGTTTCAGGGTCCTGGCAATCTTATAGCCTAGGCCATCTTCATGTAGAGCAACAATTCTTTTTACAGATCCTCAGAGAGTTCTTCTTTGCCATGAGGTGCCATGTTGAACTTCCAGTGACCAGTATGAGAGAGTGAGAGCGATAAATTTAACACGCCTGCTCCCCACTCACACCTGAGACCTTGTAACACTAACGAGTCACATGACACCAGGGAGGGAAAATGGCTAATTGGGCCCAATTTGGACATTTTCACTTAGGGGTGTACTCACTTTTGTTTCCAGCGGTTTAGACATTAATGGCTGTGTGTTGAGTTATTTTGAGGGGACAGCAAATTTACACTGTTATACAAGCTGTACACTCACTACTTTACATTGTAGCAAAGTGTCATTTCTTCAGTGTTTTCACATGAAAAGATATAATAAAATGTTTACAAACATGTGAGGGGTGTACTCACTTTGAGATGCAGTATATTTATACACAAGATCCTGCACTTCTGGGTAGCTGTGTATGAATGCACTTATAGAATGATTGAAGGTTAAAAAAAGAAAGAAAAGCCTTTAGAACACTTCAGCTCTTTTCCTTTTAACTCTTTCTTAAAAGGGCTTCCATCTTCACCTGCTCTTCCTTCAGAGTTTGTGTGCTCCGTCCGCATGAATGGTCGAACCATGACATCACTCCTGGGCATAGGGTTGCCACCTGTCCAGGATTCAACCTGGACAGTTCAAGTTTGGAATCATGTGTCCAGGTTTTGGACTGCCTGAAACCCGGACACATTATTCAGACAGGACGATGGGCTTCCAGATACACCTGAATGAGAGGTGCTGACTGCCAAGGGGTTAGTGAGCTCACCATCCATCCCCGTCTGACTGAAGTCTCCCTCCCTCCTTCCTCTGAGTAAACCAAGGTAATTCCGGATTCTCAGAGCATCCCCTACCATCAGAGTTCCCCTTTATACCAGAGGCTGCAGTGTCCACCCCCTTACACCAGAGTCCTCTCTGTACATCAGTGTTCCCCCTTAAATCAGGGTTCCCAAAGCATCCCTTTTGTTAGAGTCCCCAGTGTTCTCCCTTACATCAGAGTCTGCAGAGTCCCCCCCTTACTGTGAAAGGGAACTCTGTGGATTCAGATGTAAAGGGGGACTCTGGTTATTAACTTCATATGATTAGAAATGTTATTTAAAGCTGTTGTATACCCCATTTAAAAAAAAAAAAACTTGCAAGGCAAAAGGCATAATGAGCTAGTATGACTAGCATACTAGCTCATTATCAATTACTTACCTTAGATTGAAGCCCCCGCAGTGGTCCTCAGGCACGTCCTCCATCACCGTCATGATACCCGGAGTGACTTACGGTTATCGGCGCTCCGGCGCTGTGACGACACTCGCGTAAATGCGTGTGGAATGGCACAATCACCCCGCATGCGCACATTTCCGGCAGACTTACATTCAAGAGCCAGTGCGCCTGCGCCGTAGACATCGGTGCCCGCTTTTCTGCAAATATCTCCTTAACCATGTAGGTTAAAGCGGTAGTAAAGCCGCTGGTGTTTTTTTATTTTCATACCTGTAAAGCAAAAGCCATAATGAACTAGCATGCACCGCATACTAGCTAATTATGAAATACTTACCTTGGAACGAGGTTAGGGGAACTTACATGGTCCACGCCGAGGGAGATATCATCTTTCCTCTGCGTGTCTTCCGGGTATCGCCGCTCCAGCGCTGTGACTGGCTGGAGCGGCGATGACATCACAAACTTCTGTCCGGTGGCTGCCGGGCCTTTAGCCGAAGATCCCCGCTGCACGTGCACCGCTGCAGTCAGCGGCGCATTGCGAGGGGAATATCTCCTAAACCTTACAGGTTTAGGAGATATTCTTTATACCTACAGGTAAGCCTTATTATAGGATTACCTGTAAGTGAAAGTGGTAGTACAGAGTATACTACCACTTTAAGGAGATATAGCAAGCACCTACAGGTAAGCCTTAATGTAGGCTTACCTGTAGGTGCAAATATGACAAGAGGGTATACAACCGCTTTAATAGCAAACCACAGTATATATATAGTTTATACTATAAAAAAAAAAACGACTGTGCGCCGCTAAAGTGTTCGGGTTTGACTTGAAGAAAAGGTGGCAACCCTACCCAGACATGCACATGGGAGTCACGGCAATGGTACAGAGCTCTGAAGGAATGGCATACTCAATATGCCCTCCCTTCTGAGCGCAGTGTACTTGCACGTCACCAGCTGCAGAAACAGCGCACATCTCCTATAAGTTTAGGAGATATTCATTCTACCTATAGGTAAGCTTCGTTATAAGCGTACCTGTAGGTACAAGTCACAAAGCTGTTTTTACTGCCACTTTAAGGGGGGGGGGAATACGGAAAAAAAGCCAATAAAATACAAACACGTAGGTAGGTGCTTCTTCTACAATACTAGCCCACAAGTAAAGTAAAAATATCCCCGGGCTGAATCATCTCCTTGTGAAGCTGGTGAGGTGTGACTAGACTCCCAACAAAAGTGCCTTTAAACACGGAATGATTGACAGGTAAACACCTATTTCATTTATGACAAGAATCCCAACCTGCAGGAACAGCTGTTCTCAGCTCACATTTCACTCCTATAGTAGCAGAAACACAAGAGACTCTTTACAGACCCAATAAACCCGACAGATGTAAGAATTTGCTTCTCTTTGGCTACAAATGGGCAAAAAAAATAAAGGTCTTCAGAAATGTGATTTTGAGTTGAAGGTTTAACCTTCTACTCAATACAGAAAGAAAGGTGGGCTTTAATGTCCAGCCCTCGGCTCATATGTGTCCGCAGCAGCCTTAAGTTGTGCGCTACGGAAAGGTTTCTTCACAGTAAGAGCTGTGAAAAGGTAGAGTAGACCAGGGTTTGACAAATTTGCTTGGAATCTAGGAGCCAGCTAAAACAGTTAGGAGCCAGAAAACGCACCCCGTCCCGACGAGCTTGCGCGCAGAAGCGAACACATACGTGAGCAGCGCCCGTATATGTAAACGGTGTTCAAACCACACGTGAGGTATCGCCGCGATTGGTAGAGCGAGAGCAATAATTCTAGCCCTAGACCTCCTCTAACTCAAAACATGCAACCTGTAGATTTTTTTAAACGTCGCCTATGAAGATTTTAAAGGGTAAAAGTTTGTCGGCATTCCTTGAGCGGACGCAATATTGAAGCGCGACATGTTGGGTATGAATTTACTCGGCGTAACATTATCTTTCATAATATTAAAAAAATGGGGATAACTTTACGGTTTTATTTTTTAATTAAAAAAAGTGTAATTTTTTCCCAAAAAAGTGTGCTTGTAAGACCGCTGCGCAAATACAGCGTGATAGAAAGTATTGCAATGATTGCCATTTTATTCTCTATGGTGTTAGGATAAAAAATATATATATAATGTTTGGGGGTTCTAATTAGAGGGAAGAAGATGGCAGTGAAAATAGTGAAAAATTACATTAGAATTGCTGTTTGACTTGTAATGCTTAACTTGTAATACCAACGGCCACCACCAGATGGCGCCAGCTCACAAGGAAGAGCTGGGGACTTCACAAAAAAAAAAAAAAAAAAAGTATATATTTTTTTTTGCCTAACTTCCAAGCCAAGTCGCCAGGAGGCTATTTCTAGTCGCCATGGCGACCTGGTGACCGGGATTTGTCGAGCCCTGGAATAGACACCCTCCAGAGGTGGATGTGGCCAGCGCCTAAATGTACATAATATAACTGGGTACAGACATTTATAGGAAACGGTGATCCAGGGAATATCTGATTGCCTCTCGGGGGATCAGGAAGGATTTTTCCCCCTGCTGTAGCAAATTGGATCGTGCTTTGCTGGGTCATGCAACACACCCAAATACAATTTATGTAATTTTTCCAACAAATAGATTTATTTTGCTGGTATTTAATCACCACTGCATTTTTATTTTTGGGCTATCAACAAAAAATAAATAATAATAATAATAATAAAAAAAAAAAAAAAAAATCACACTGAGTGTATATTGATTTGTTTATGCCAACATCATAGCATCTACAAACTACGGGATATTTACTGGAATTGTTTCTCTTTTACTAGTAATAGCACCAATCACTGACATATAGTGGAACTACGATATTGCGGCAGAACGTTTGATACTTTGTGGGAACCAGTGACCTCCAATACAGTGATCAGTGCTAAAAACATGCACTGTCACTGTACTAATGACTAACATCTAGGCGGGTGATCAAAGGGTTAAATGTGTGCCTAGCCAGAGTTTTGGTGTATACTGTTTTTACTAGGGGCAAAAAATGGATTCTAGTCCTTGCTTTTTATTTTGTATGTTCTATTAATAAAATATTTTTCTAGTTAACTCTTCAGGGTGTGTAGAAGAGTCCTTGCTTTTATCTTAATTTTTGTGGCTCTTGCTTTGCAGGAACATAGAATTTCATCGCTTCCCCCCTGTCAGAACAGCGATCTGCCTTCTGCCGGTCTGTGTTATTTACTAATGACTGGTGGGTGCCGGAGGACATAGAGTGCCTGGCACCCGCAGATCGGTTTCTGTTGTGAATATGCACAGCAGATATAGGAGAGAGATCTATCTATCCATCTATCTATCTATCTGAGCTGCACGATCGTCAAGAATCATCGCAATTTTTTCCCCGTTGCGATCTTGACAAAGGGTTTCCCGATCTTCCTGATCTTTGGTATGCAGACATTTTTCTCTCTGCTCTCAGCCTCAAAAGTCAAAGTCTGGCCAGTCTGCCAAGTTTTTAAAACATTCTATCGGTGGAATGTTAAAGCGGGGTTCCGCGGCAAACTTTTTTTTTTCCTTCAGCATTCACTGGGGTACAACAATGCCAAGGTACACTCACTTCTTTGGTCGCTGCATATATCCGCTATCCTTTTTCTCTGCAAAGAAGGAGTTATAAAATACGTCCGAGGGAGTTTCCATTTTGCTTGTGGGCATTGTGAAGCCCACAAGCAACGACTTCCTGGAAGTGGTGAATGCTGATCTCTCAGAATTCACCGCTCATTCTCGCGCCTGTGCACCGTTTACGGCGAGTAGCGCCATAAACCAACTGGTTGCCATCACAACGGGAAAATCTTGCGAAATTTCGAAGGACGGTGTTCGCGTTGTATCTTGGGAAGCACGACACTGTGCTGCCAGTACACGCTGCGGCGCCGGGGAGACACCAACTCCCGCGGGAGGGAAACCTCAGAAGTACTAAATATTAAAGGTATTTAAATGACCAAAAAAAAATTCTTAGGCCAATTGTCTATATAGGTTATGCAATGATGCAGATAGCAAAGTATTGTGATTTGGGTGAACCTCCGCTTTAAGTCTAAACATTGTATCAATTTGACTTTTACATCAAAGGAAAATAGACTTCTGTATGTAAATTAGGAAGGTTTAACCACTTCAACACCAGATGCTTGAAAAAGGAGTGCGGCAGCCTCACCACTCGCTGCCTATCCACTCGGAAACACGTCGCACACCCGGTGACGCCATCATCCCTCGCCTGCTGTCCACCTGCGCTCCAAGCCTCGGTTTGAAGATTCCCCATTGCAGCCGGCCACCTCCATCAGCGGTGATAGTGAATCCACACAGCGCTCCAGCAGACCCTGGATGACAGTGATGGCCGGATGACACCTCTCCCCACCTCAGGATTACTGACTTGCATGCCTACTTGTCACTTCTAAAATGTGAGTGACCATTACCTATGTTTTAACCTTATTAAATTGTTTTAAACTATTACACCCAGGGGCGCCTCTTCCCTTGCTGTCTTCCTATAGATTTGGAACATGGTTTCTGTTCCCCCCTGATGGCAGCCCTGAAAGTGTATAACCTCATCAATAATCTACAGACTTTCATTACTCACTCTTGTGTCAGCTAATGTTAAACATTACCCATTGACTTTACCCCTTCCTCTCATATGGTGCTGACTTGATACCTGAAGCATTGCTCACTTGCATTTTTTACTTGTATTGCACTTCAACACCAAACCTTTTTCTGACAGTTCATCTTTTTTTTTTTTTTTTGCTAGAAAAAGACCTAGAACACACACACACACAATATATATATTTTTTTTTGTAGAGACCCTAGAGAATAAAATGGTGGCTGTTGCAATATTTAAAGTGGAGTTCCACCCATAAATATAACATTACATCAGTAGTTTTAAAAAAAATTCATTAGTCCTTTAAGAATTTTTTTTTTTTTTTTTTTTTAGATGCCTTCAAAGTGTTTTTGCTAGGCAGAATAGTTAATCTTCCCACTTCCTGCACCTAGGTGCTTAATGCTTCCTAACCTACACCGCACAGACTCCTGGGAATGTAGTGGGTGTAACTTTCCAGGAGTCTGTGCACTCCCCAGTCTCGTAGAATCATGTGACTTGGACAGTACAGGTGGTGAAACCTGATCTGAAACCTATTACACTGCTTGTGCAGCACTGAGCATGTGCAAGATCTGCAAGGCTGAAATCCAGGAAGTCATACAGTCTGGCTTCATGATGCCCACACTTAAGATGGCCCCAGTCAATTTCTATTTTATAAAGTGTCTAAATGCTGTAACAACCTAACAAAACGGACCTTAGTTTACAGACTAACTTCACTAGAATACATTAAGCTTGTGTATTACAGGGGTATTTATATTTAAAAAGTGAAATTGTGGCCCGAACTTCGCTTTAATGTTGCACTGTATTTGCGCGGCGGTCTTTCAAATGCATTTTTTTGAGGAAAAATATACTTTAATGAATAAAAAAAAAAAAAAAAAAAAAAAAAAAAAAAAACTAACCAGTAAAGTTAGCCCACATTTTTGTATAATGTGAAAGATTTTATGCTGCGAGAGTCGTTATTTTTATTCTAAGCAAAAAAATTATATATATTTATATTACACATATAGACACACACACACACACACACACACGCACACGATCAGGCGCACAGCTACCCCCCTGTAGCAGTAAAACCGCTATAGGGCGGTCAGCAAGTGGTTAAAGGTCAGCCGCTACAGCTCTTGAAGCGGTTGACTTAATTTTTACAAAATATGACTGAAGCACCTCTTTAAAAGGTTTTATTACACCCGTTA